>NW_027451593.1:0-19189 GCF_964194025.1 Convolutriloba macropyga
AGATTGCAAACAGGTGTAGTCAATATAACAGTTAATTTACAAAAAACGCAAGAAATTTATGTATATTCGATTTGGCTTCAGATCAAAATAAATGGGTTCGCTTATCAGTGCAGTTGCGTGAAAAACAACAAAAAGAACAGCAGATAATGACTTGTATCAAAAGCTCACAGTTTGTTTTCTAAATTGCATTGTCTCAAAGTTAGGGAGCCATCAGTTAGATTATCAAAACCAGTAGAGTTACTAAAGTTTACATCACAAGAAATAAAGGGGTCCGTCAAGAGATTTTTTTTCAAATTTACAAAATGAGGAACAAGCTTCTAAATACATTCATATAACTGAAAAAAATTGAATAAAACCAATGACGGTTAATTGAAAGCAGTAGATATATTCATTTATTATATCCATATTAGGGGGCTGAGATATTTCATTTTTCATTAAATGTATAACAAGTAGATTTTTGCAATTAGAGTGTCAAAACCAAAACATCCATGCGCTACTCACTAAACATAGCAAAGGTGTGGTGCCGTTCTATCGACAGTGGGTTCATTAATTAGTATGACAAAGCTGTAGGTTGGCAGAAAAAGATTAGAATGAAGTTTGGCAGTTTTTTTCCAAGCATAATTTTCTCACAGCCATTAGGTATCAACTCAACGCTTTATATGGGTTCCACTTTAGGATTGTCGGACTTTGAATAATCAAACTCAGTCAAAAAACTGCAAAAAAGACCATCAAGTGCCTTCAAGACAGTAGAATTTATAGCGACGTTCAAAAAAAAACTTAATAGAAACAAAAAGATTTGATGGATTTTTTTTCTTTTTTGAACCATTTTTTGAAACCTACAAGCCATTTTTGAGTCGACGAGAACAAAATGAAGTTCCACCAAAACACTTAATGTAGACACTTTCAAAAAATAAACAAAAACACATTCGAGACATTAGCTTAACAAATTAGGAGACTGGCACTTCATTTGGAAACACATTGGACCTGTCCCAAATGAGATTAGATAACCAGTCGACAAAGAGAACTTATTTGAGAACCACTCAAAGTTGAATTGATTTCAAATATAAAAAAGCTGATAGCTTTACTCATTACGAAGCCAATGGGGACTGCCATAAAAGGGAGAGAGGAACTTGTTTATAGGAACAAAAAATGAAAATAGATAGAGTCAGTTTAACGTTCAATATACAAAAACACAAGAAGTTTGTGTATTTTCAATTTGACTTCCGTTGAACATCAATGGGTTCTCTTATCAATGCAACTGCGTGAATAGACAAAAAACAGCAGATTTTGACGTTCAAAAATACATTTTGATAGAAACCATAGAATTTGATGGATTTTCTCTCAATTCGAAATTTATGTATTTTGGGTCTTGTCTCATTGTAAAAAAAGTTTGTCATTAATTGATCTTTTTTTTAAAAACTACCTGCCCTTATTGACTCTACGAGAACAAATATAAATTCCAATTTTCAAAAACACCAAAAAATGGGAAGAAAAAGTAACAAATTAATAAACTGGAATTTCATTATAAAGCTCATTGGGTCTGTCCCTAATGAGATTAGATAACTTGTCGACAAAAAGATTGTTTTGGGGAATCACTCAAAGTTCAATTGATTTCAGATAAAACTCAACCTGATAGCTATAATCATTACGATGACAATGGAAACTGTCATAAGAAAGAGACCTAGAGATAGATAGATAGAGAGAGAGAGAAACTAGGTCATAAAACTACAAATTGGAAACAGATACAGTCAATATAACAGATAAATTGCAGAACACATTTTTAAAATTTTATCTATATTCGCTTTGAATTCAGTTCAACATCAATGGGTCCTCTTATCAATAAAACTGCGTGAAAAGACAACATAAAGAACAGCAGATATTGACCTGTAACAAAAACCTAATGTTTTGAATAATCAGACTCTGTCATATAATTGCAAAAAAGACTATCAAGTGCCCTCAAAATAGTAGAATTTATTGCGACGTTAAAAAAAGCTTAATAGAAACCAAAAGATTTGATGGTTTTTCTCGCAACAGATAATAAATGTGTATCGGGTCTTGTTTCTTTGTAAATAGAAGTTTTCTTTTTTAAACCATTTTTTTGAAACCTACATAACATTATTGAGTCGACGATAACAAAATGAAATTCTGCAAAAAACACTTAATGTGGAAACATTCAAAAAACAAACAAAAACGCATTCGAGACATAAGCCTAATAAATTAGGGATATGGCACTTAATTTGGAAGCATATTGGACCTGTCCCTAAGGAGATTAGATAACCAGTCAACAAAAAAATTTTTTGGGAATCACTCAAAGTTGAATTGAATTCAAATAAAATAAACCTGATAGTTTTACTCATTACGAAGCCAATGGACACTGCCATAAGGGAGATAGAGGGACTTGATCGTAAAAACTACAAATTGAAAACAGATACAGTCAAAATAACATTTAATTTACGAAAATACAAAAAGATTTTGTAAATTCAATTTGACATCAATTAAACATCAATGGGTTCACTTATAAATGCAACTGTAAGAAAAGAGAACAAAATAAGTATCAGATATCAAATTGTAACAAAAATTCACACTTTTTTTCGAAAGCGAATAGCCTCAAAGGTAGGGAGCCATTAGTAAGATTATGAAAACCAGTAGAGTTACTAAAGTTTACTGAACAAGGCGTTAAGGGGTCCTGTTATTGAAGAAATTATTTTCAATGTTACAGAAAGAGGAACAAAATACAGAATTTCAAAATGCATTGATTTTTCTGAAAAAAATGAATAAAACCAATGACCATTATTCGAAAGCAGTAAAGAGATACTTTATACAAGCACAGTAGGAAGCGGGGACCTTTCATTTTTTCACTAAATGTAATACAAGTAGTCACTTGCAAGCAAAGTGTCAAAACCAAAACATCCAAACGCTACTCCTTAAAAAAACAGATATGGTGTTTTTTCAACAACAGGGGGTTCATTCAGTAGTGCGACTAAGCTATGTTTTGGCAGAAACAGATTAGAATTAAAATTGGCTATTATTTTTCAAGCAAAATGATTCACAGCCATTTTGCATCAACTAAAAAATTAGTCTGGTTCCTTTTTAGGGTTGTGGACTTTGAAAAATGAGACTCAGTCATAAAACTGCAAAAAAAAACATCAAGTGCCCTCAAAACAGTAGAATTCATTGCGACCATAAAAAAACATTTTGATAGAAAACATAAAAAAATGATGGGTTTCATCTCAAAACCTAAAATACGTATACGGGATATTGTTTCCTTGTAAATAGAATCTACCATTAATTGATCTGTTTTGTGAAATCTACCAATCCTTTTTGAATCAACCAGAACGAAATGAGATTCCAATTTTAAGAAACACATTGAATTAAGAAAAAAGGTAACAAAATAAGAAACTGGAATTTCATAAGAAAGCACACTGGACCTGTCCCTAGGGAGATTGGTGACCAACTGCCAAAAAATTTTTTGGGGAATAACAGAAAGTTGAATTGAATTCAAACAAAAAAACCACAGAGCGTTAATCATCACGAAGCGAATGGAAACTGCCATATGAGAGAAAGAGCGAGAAAGAGAGAGTTTGTGTGTGTGAGAGAGAGAGAGAGAGAGAGAGAGAGAGAGAGAGAGAGAGAGACTTAGTCATAAAACCTTGAATTGGAAACAGGTACAGTCAATATAGCAGATAATTTACAAAAACACATTGAAAGAAGTTTATTTATATTTGTTTTGGCATCAGTTCAACATCAATGGGTTCTCTTATCAAAAAAACTATGTAAAAAGACAGCAAAAAGAACAGCAGATATCGACTTGTATCAGAAACTCACATTTTTTTCTGGATCGCATAGTCTCAGAGGAAGGGAAACATCAATTAGATTGTCAAAAGCAGTATTGTTAGTAAAGTTCACTGCATAAGAAGTTAAAGGGTTGTCATTAAAGAGATTCTTTTCAAATTTACAGAAAGGGGAACAAAAAACCGAGTCTCAAAATTCATTGATATTTCTGAAAAAAATTGATTAAAAGCAAATGACAATATTTGAAAGCAGTAAAGAGATTCTCTTTTATAAGCATAGTAAGGAGCTGAGACCTTTCATTTTTCAGTAAATGTATTACAAGTAGTCATTTGCAAGCAAAGTGTCACAACCAAAACATCCATTCGCTAGTCCATGAAAAAAGACAGATGTGGTGTTCTTTCAACGACAGTGGTTCCATTCAATACTGCGACTAAGCTATATTTTGGCAGAAATAGATTAGAATAAATATTTGTTATTCTTTTTCAAGCGAATTCATTCACAGCCATTATGTATCATCTAAAAGCTTTATAAGGGTTCCACTTTAGGGTTGTTGGACTTCGAATAATGAGACTCAGCCAAATATCTGCAAAAAGACCATCAAAAAACCTAAGAACAGTAGAATTTAGTGCAACGTTCAAAATAGAAAATGATACAAACAAAAAAATTTTAAGGGTTTTCTCTCACTAATTAATTTATGTATAATAGGTCTTGTCTCATTGTAAATAAAATCTGTCATTAATTGATCCATTTTGTGAAACCTACCGGCCCTTATTTACCCTACGACAACAAATAGAAATTCCAATTTCAAAAAACACAGAGTAAATTAGGAAAAAAGGTAACAAATTAGAAACTGGAATTTCATTAGAAGGCACATTGGGTCTGTCCCTAAGGAGATTAGGTAACAAGTCAACAAAAATATTTTTTTTAGGAATCACTCGAAGTTGAATTGATTCCAGATAAAATATAACCTGATAGTTTTAATCATTACGAAGCCAATGGAAACTGCCATAAGAGAGAAAAAGAGCAAGAGAGAGAGAGAGAGAGAGAGAGAGAGAGAGAGAGAGACTACAGAGACGAAATCAAAATGCAACAAATTGAAAACAGATACTGTCAATATAACAGAATAATTACAAAATAATATTTAAAGACTGTTTTGTATATTTGACATGACTTAATTTTAGCATCAATGCGTTGTTTCAACAATGCAATTGGTGAAAAGACAACACAAAGAACAGCAAATGTTGACATGTATCAAAATCTAACAATTTTGCTTTCGAAAATGCATAGTTTCAAGGGTAGCGAGCCATCAGTTAGAGTTATTAAATTTTACTTCACAAGAAGTTAAGGGGTCCTGTCATTGAAAAGATTATTTTCCAGTACACAAAAGAAGATCAAAAAAGCACCTTATAAAATGCATAAATATTAGCAAAAAATGTTTTCAAACCAATGACCATTAATTGAAAGCAAAAAAGAGTCTCATTTTTATATGCATAGTGAGGAGTTGAGACCTTTCAATATTCAAAAAAAGTATTACTATTAAACTTTCGCGACTAAGTGTCATAATCAAAACATTCATACGTTACTCACTGAAAAGAGCAGAGATGTGCTGTTTTTCATCAATAGTTGGTTCATTTATTAGTGTGACTAAGCTTTACGTTGACAGAATTGGATTAGAATGAAGGTTGGCAATTCTTTTCTAATCAAATTTGCTCACAGCCGTTAGGTATCAAAAAAAGCTTCAGTTGGGTGCCACTTTAGGATAAAAAAAAGCTACAAATTGAAAACAGATACTGTCAATATAACAGAAAATTTACAAAAACATATTTAAAGAAGGTTTTGTATATTTGACTTTACTTATTTTTAGCATCAATGGGTTGTTTCAACAATGCAATTGGTGAAAAGACAACACAAAGAACAGCAAATACTGACAGGTATCAAAACCTCAAAATTTTGTTTTTGAAAATGCATAGTTTCAAAGGTAGCGAGCCATCAGTTACAGTTGTTAAATTTTACTTCACAAGAAGTTAAGGGGTCCTGTCATTGAAAAGATTATTTTCAAGTACACAAAAAGAAGAATGAAAAAGTGAGTTTTTAAAATCCATAAATATTAATAAAAAATTTTTTCAAGCCAATGGGCATTAATTGAAAGCAATAAAGAGTCTCATTTTTAAATGCATAGTGATGAGTTGAGACCTTTCATTATTCAAAAAAGTTTTAAAATTAAACATTTGCGAATAATTGACAAAACTAAAACATTCATTCGTTACTCACTGAAAACAGCAGATATGTAGTGTTTTTCATCAACAGTTGGTTCATTAATTAGTGTGACTAAGCTTTACGTTGACAGAATTGGATTAGAATGAAGGTTGACATTTCTAATCAAATTTGCTCACAGCCGTTATGTGTGTATCAAAAAAAGCTTCATATGGGTGCCTCTTTAGGATAGTCTGATTTTCAATAGTGAGACTCAGTCCGATAACAACAGAAAGAACATCATGTGACCTCAAAAAATGCCCTCTATTTGTTATTAATCCACACAGATAAAAAAGTTCAACAGAAGAAAAGATTTCGACTAAATCAGGGCTGTTTGTATAAGTCACCATTGTTTCAAGTCATAGCACTTGACAAAATCTAGCCGAGTTATGGTACGCAAGGGTTGTGTTCTTCTAAGTTAATGGATTTGCAGAGAGGGAGAAAATTTACAATATGTTTAATTGCAACTGTTCTATTTGAGAACTCAAGAGCGACTGAAAGATTTTCAGACAATTAATACATAGAGAGACAAATTGGCAAAAAGTGCACATCAATGTTGTACAATTAGTGAATCAGTGTTGTAAAGGTCATATGGCGAGAGAATAAAGGTCAACGTGCAAAAAAGTGATATCAAGAGTACACCAGATAGGCGGGAGCAATGGAAAAACTATATGGTAGCGCGGTTATCGGATAACAACACTAAACAATATCAGTCGCGTGTACCATTTTTCCGACTCGATGGACAAAAATTATAGAACATGTTAATGAAAATTAATGGTTAATACAACATTGAAATAAATCATCAAGCTGAAGTAATTTAATTCATGACATAAATGGATGATTAATTTTTTGTAACTCAAAGTATGAGAGAAAGTTTTCGAACGGTTGCTACAATTAAGGTATTTGTGTATGTCGTATGATTTTTTGATACAAGTGAGTGATTGATGTTTTATAGCGACATAAATTTTTGACAGCCACGTTTCATCACTTTTCACTATCCAATTACAGAAATGTGCACTCTAGAGAGAAGTCTTGCTCCTTTCTAAAGCGGATTGCTCAATTGACTCTGATTTTGAAATGTCCATGCGTTTCTATAAGAAACCGTCTTGTCCAGGGCTGACGTCGATGATGAGTTGCATGGGTTTGGTTGCGGATCTGGATCTCTTCGAGTTAGTATTGGTGACAAGATAGTCGCATTTTAATCCTCGGTAGCGTTTTGTACGGATTTGACTATAAAACTCTTTGTCGGAGGAGATGGGTTGTACCTGTTTTCCAGGTATCTGGTTGACGAAGTTAAACATTTAACTGGTTTACGTCAACTCAAAAAATGGCTTTGTCTTGGATTTAGGGCTACTGAAGTCTCCGAAGGCAAAATATTTTGCCCTATGAATGGGTTCTCCGCAATTAGTCGTGCTCTTTATGGGAGAACTACGGTGAAATTTCGTCGCCTGAAATTTCTGTTTGGTCTATTTGTCAGTTTCCGCGTTTTAAGTTGCTATCGGGGCTTCATCTTGATGTCTTTTTGGGCGTTCAATTTTTGGAGCTCTTATTTGCAGGGCCCATTGTACATCTGGAAATTTACTCTTCCTTTCCCCCATCCCGTTTAGAGCTTGTCCTCTTCGCTTAAGTAGAATACAAGCATTTACACCTCATCTAAGATCTGCAGCGAGTGCGTTGAGTTTCGCTTTAGTGGACGTATTCATGTGATGTTCCGGTCGTCTGTTCACGTACATTGCAATAGGGGTCGATCGTGCCTCCTTAGTACCGTACTTCGGCAAAATACAGGTTTGATGCAAACCGCTGGTTGCCCTGGTTCCAAAGTAGTTGACTCAATCACTGTCCCAAGGTCTAAAAGCTCAAACAATCCATTCAGATGACCTTTTGCTCAATTATTTGGGATCCACTTTGCATTTATTGATTCTGGGGATCGGGTTAATCTTATCACAAAGATTGAGAAAACGACTTTCGAGCTCTCGATTTTCGTTTGCATCTAGTTCTGACTTCCTTGATAAGTGCTAGATTCCGCGACTTGAACTGTTCGTGACTTCTATAATAAATGATTTTCCACTGGTCATCGGGTTTCAGTTAAGTACTTTTTACTATACTCCAATCAAGCGTGTCCGAGTTTGGACTTGATGATATTTTTTAGGGGGGGCATATTCGACGGTCGCCCGCAATGAGCGTTGAAAGGCGAGATTTGAAAACTTTTTGGTGAGCAAATACGTAACTGATTGATGTTATCTTCAACTGGTTTCGGGAAATTGTATTTGGGTTCGCGATTATGTTTTGGTGTGTAATGCAGTCAAGTCTTCGTTTAATAGCCTTGATCACTATCTCAACTAGACCGATCGCTCGATGGTCAGTTGTCGGAGTTTCTTTAAGGTCTATAATATTTTTTAGCAGAAATTTCTAACTTTGGTACCGATAAAACTAAGTACTTAGCACACTCTGATAATTATGGGTACACCGCTATTGTATATGTAGTCTTCTATTTCTTGGTTTTGATCATCAAGTATTGGTCCGGCAAAACATAAAGGTACTTCTTCATTTGGCATTTTAGACTTTTCTAACGGTTTAATTCTGCATGTAGGTATATTGGTTATTAAATGTTTGCCTGTGACAGTACAAGGAGTGAACTCAGCTGCTTTTTCAAGAGGGTCGCTCTTGATATACGTTCACCATGCCCCCGCTACTTGTTTGTGACATGTAGAATTACTCAATCATCGCCTCCTTCATTGTGTGCGGAATAACAACATTGACATCTACGCAAAAGCAACCGTGTTTTACGTGTAAATTCTTCCAATAGGAATAGATATATTTGGATAGTTGCTTGCATCTGTCTATGTCAATAGCTTTCACACAGTCAAGGATTTCCTTTATTACGGCATCATTCGAGGTCATCGCAGGAAAAATTTTTTTGTTGATTGCTTTCAATTGAGAAACTGAATTTATATGGATGATTCAGCCGACGTATTAGTCATATCACAAGATTGGGTCAAAGGTGTATTTGCGATCAAAAATTTTGGGTCATTTGTGACAGTCGATTTCAGAGGTTTTGAGCGTTTGTTTTGTTCTGCTGCTTCTTTGTAAACTGAATCGGAATGAGAGATTTTTGTGTTGTCATTAGTAAAGTTGGGAGATGCGATGCAGGTGTGCAGTAATTATAGTTTATTGAATTCATTGTTGTAGTGTATTGCTTAAAGCTATTTTTTTAAAAAAAAAAAGAGATAAGAAATAAAACTGTGAGCATTATGAATGGGATTTTGATCAATTTTTTGAGGACGAGAAATGAATTTAGAATACCTTAGAATAAGGAGTGACTGATTTGAATCGTTCTTGAAGGCAAAGAGCGAGTTTGAATTTCGTTCCCAATGCTGTAGGCAATTTAGCGTATGACTCTCCTTAAAAGGAATCTTTACTTGCCGATCGCGTTAGTTCTCTGCAATTTTTGCTGCAATATTGCTAACTTTTCGTTAAATGAATCTTGTTGTTCAATTTGTCCAATGTTGTTTAAGACCGAAATTTTATCATATTTATCATATTACCACGAATTCTCCGTCGTATAATGAAATTTTATGCGCTCTTCCGGACGGGTAACGTAACAAGTAATCAACAAAACTCATTTCGGATTGAGACATGTGTTGGATGCTAAAATTAAGTGGAATGAGCTTGTCTATCCAGCGTGTTAGAGGACTTTGAAATGTTTTGTTAAGTCTGTTGGGCTTCCGTTTTGAAAGAAAGTATTCCTCGATTATCAGTCAAAACTGAAAAATTTTTTCATTAGAGATAGTGATTAAAATGTTCAACCGCACATACAACTCTTAATAATTCTAATCGCTTATCCTGTAAGCTTGTCCGCAACTAATTGGAAAAGAATATGCGTAGGATAGGGTTTCCTTCGTAATTCTGTTTGCTGGGCGGGAACACATCCTATGGATTTTTTCTGACGCATTGCAGTTGACTCATGTGCCCAAGTTTGGGTTGATATGTGCTTTTTAAGCAAAATCTACGTGATGAGTGTTTTACCATTAAAATTTAATGCCAGTTTTTTAAGTAAACTTTTGAATGGAAAAAAAAATTTGACACGATTAGGAACAAATTGTGTTACATGTTGCACATATCTCATAAAAGAACGTGTTTGATTGAAAATTTTTGTGGTTTTTAGAAATAGGATTGTCTTTGTCTTAGAAATCAGGGGTAAAACTGCTATTTTGAACATAAGAAATCTGCGCCAGTTTATCTCCTCTTTTGAGAAATGACATTTTGTGAGATTATTTCAAACATTGTCTTCGTCCTGTATTTTAATGCAAGCGCAAAAATCTTTAATATCTTCAGTTTTCAAGCTTCGTGATACTGTTGCAAAGCCATCGAAGAAATAGTACTTTTTTAACGACGAAAGCTTACAACCCATTACTTTTTGAAAGTCGGCGGTCATATCCGTGAGACCAACAAAGCCTGTTTTGAATCTGTATGTGCCATCAGAGTCACCTCCTAATTTGTTAAAATTACAATGTTTCGATGTTTCTGGATCTAAATTAGGTTAACTGTACGCCTCTTTCAAATCATTAGTACTAAACCAGACTTTTTTTCCATTGGATTTGTTGATCGTTTTCCCATTATTGTCTGTTGGAAATTCAGTACATGGCATTTGATACTTGTTTTTGAAAACCAATTTATTAAGGACTTTTGATTCTAATGTTAGTTTTATTGATTGATGTTTTTTTACTGGTACAACGATAGGTGAAATAAAATAGTCACTTGAGCAACTGTTAAGTTTTTCGATGTGCGCGTCTGAATTTCATTATTGTAATTCAACTTTAACCTGACTTTCGAAATGTATAGGAATACATTGACCTTACTGATGCGATACTGTAATTTTTTGTCTTAATCTTGACTTAATGATGTGATTTCTGTTTCTAGGATTTTCTAATCGTTTCATTAGATTAGAAAACAATTGACCGATGTCCACTTTTAAAAGACATAAATTTTCGATTTGACTTTGTAGTCCGATCATTGGGATTATGTTTCTTCCGTTTGCGACCATTGGGTGCCACATGTATTTTTCAAGAGTTTATTTTCCGCCCATATGACTAAACCGTGCAGTTTAAAGATCCGGTGATATTAATAGGGTCATTAGAGAACGTTTTGAGTTTTGTCATTTCTTTCTCTTCCAAATATATTGAATACTACACTGTAATATACTGCTTGGTATGTTTTGTTTAGGACTGTTGATGGGCTAACCAAGTCTGCTACTACTTTCTAATATCCCCAATTAGATCTTTATTGTTCTTGATTCAATTTCCAGACTGTGGTGTACATAAATTACATTATAATCATCAGAATCAGATGTATCCGATCAACATTGGTCATCAAATTTGGATGTGCTGAGCGAATTCACAATTTGTGGTTCAGAAGTTGCTTCGAAAAGCTCAATTACTTTTTTTTGTATTAGATTTAGTTTGCTGTCCAAAGCCGTTTCATTACACACGTGCAAAATGATTTCTCCCATTTCATTTTTTTACAACTTTGATTATCTGCGGGGCAATGTGCTTTGTAATCTCTTTTATAGAAAAATCCACATTTTCTACAGTTATTCCTACTAGTTTTTGCTTTGTTATCTCAAAAATTTCTATATGAGCCTCGACTAAATGTTATAGTAATACCCGATTCCGTATGTAAAGAATGTAATGGAACTAGATTATTTAGTTTAATTTTTATTGCATATTAGTTCAGAATACTTTGTTTGAAAATTATTGCCATTGGAAAAGCGCGTTCAGGTGAAACTGTCTCATTTAGTATAGTCCTTAATGGTCGCGATTCCTCATCATGAAAATGAATATATCTCCTACTAATTCTTGTTCCAGCTTATGTAATGTACATAATTCTGCTATTTCTGTAATAGCCTCAAAAATCACTCAATGACTCATTCTTTCCTTGTTTCCCGCCCCACACAGAGAACCTGTGAAATTTAATATTCCTTTGTTGAAAAAATGTTCTTTTCTACAAATTTCAGAGAGCCGCCGCGTTTTAGTTTTCAATATTCACATGTGGGTTATGTCTGTTCAATTGCTTGCGACCTTTCTTACCAATGCTACGAACTGATAGAGATAATATTTTTTTGATCTGTAATTTACCATTGCCTTTCCCCACACAGAACGGGTCTATGCGCAACAATATTCTTGTGCTTTACATTCGTTGACTGCGTCTTGTCATAATTTAATCCCTTAAATATACGCGAGGGTCATATTCGTCAAAGTGCATGGATTTACAAAGAGGGAGTAAAGATAAAAAGTTACAATTTGTTCAATTGCAACTGTTTTATTCGAGAATTCAAAAGAGACTGAAAGATGTTCTGACAAAATAATACATAGACAGAGGCATGGCAATAAATACATAGAAAGGTTGTAAGTTCAAAAAGATCACATGAAGAAAGAATAAAGGTCAACGTATAAAAGAGTGATAGCAAGAGTAAACCCGATAGACGGGAGCAGTGGAGAAACTATATGGTAACGCAATTGTTGGATACAAAAGTTAACCGACATGAGTCGCCTGTAGCACAGCGCTAAACGTAAAAGTGAAATAAAACAGTCCAGCAGCCATCCGATCTCTTTAAAAAAATAATAATAATATTAATAATTTTTTTTTTGTAATTTTGGTAAACTCGAAAAAAAATTGAGCAAAAATTACTTAAATTGTGTGGAAAAAAAGGTAAATTGATCGAATTTTCACAAACTTTTAACCGACGGAAACAGGTTCCAACAAACCATTTTTAATTTGATAATGTACGCATGACGTGCTTTCTATTGATACCATCCGTTACTCTACACGATGAATATTCTGATGGGACAAAGATGATTGACCGCAAAATTAGTTTGAAGATATATTCCCCCTAAAGTGGTGTCGAAACAAATAAAACGCTTAAAGTGGATAAATGTCTGGTTACATATTGTAGTCAAGTCAATATAGCATTTGTCTTTATAGATAAGTAGCTTATAAAACAATCAAATATTAAACGAAGATTTTGAATTTTGAATTACCTGATTTAACTGCAACTTCGTTTTACATTAGGACCAGTGACGAGTAATCTTAAACGTTCACGATTTTTCGAATTCTTGTTACTTTTATTCAATCAAAATCATTGATCACGGTGACACAAAGTAGAGTAAACAAAAGATGCAAGTTTTCGAAAAAAAATTTGCATTTTGAATGAATTTTTAACCACCATTTTGCATGTTAGGGACAATGGACAACTTTATAGCATCGAATGAATTTTGAATTACCTCTTTTGAGTTTTAACTGCCTTTCGCCTAATTTAGACAATATGATATTTTAGGATTTGCACCTATTGGCTATAAATTTTTGTTATCCTAATCGAATTTTTGTTTCATATACCATCCCCCAATCGAATACTAAAACTCCATAAAACCTAAAAAGCTCTTTAATTACGATGCTGTTTGATTAAGTTTGGCATTTTTGTTTTGCTTCATGTTTTCAGCCTAAACATGTTTAATTCAGTTAGTTTAATGTTATTTCCATAACCCGATTAAACCGACCAAAACCAGATGTGAAATTCAGCAAAAAACCTGGCTAACTAGGCGATTTCTGTACACATTTTACAATTGTGTAATCCATTCAACTCACCACGTATAAAAATTCTCTTTTCATTTTTGTGCGTTTTAGCATTTGAAAACTATCTCTTAAAATGTCGACCACATTCGCTCTAGTTTGTGTGATGTTTGTATTCGTCGCTCAAATTGAAGGTAACGTAACTGATAATCAACACTGCAACCCTCCTCCCTCGACACATACACATACATGCTCTCACACACAAACACACGCACACACACGCATACATACATACAAACATACACACACCGTACTACTCATAAAACCCTCTTCTCCTCGCCACTATAGAGCTTTAAAACGAGTATAAAGGATAAACATGTAAGCTAACACATCACAGAATCACTCCAATTAGACGCAAATAAAGTTAGAGAGGTGAAATCAATCAAATCTTCAAAAATTTTAACCAAATTAACAACTTTAATTGGCTGTTGAATCCTTGATTCTTGAGATATTGAGAAAAAGAAACAAAGTGAATAAATTTTCTAAAGAATAATTTTTTCAATGAAATAAATTTACTAATACTGTGAAGATTTTTTTAATACCAAGTAGCAACACGGCCAGGTAAAGCTCGCTGGATTTTTTTTTCTGTTCTACGATTTTTGTTCCGAACAACTTCTGCGGAAAACTTCTTTACTACTCCCAAAGACCTACAAAAAGAACTGCAAATTAAGACAAAAATTAAAAAATCTAGTAAACTCTGCTAGAAGACGGAGTCGCAGCAGTTAAAACCAAAATCAATTCACTGAAATAATTGATATGTTCAATTGCTCCTTTCTTTCTAAATGCCAACAGTGTGAGATTTGACCTGTTAAAAAATACCAAGTCCAAAAAAATAACCTCCATGATGGTAAAATGTCCAAAAAATGTTTTTTTATTGAGAGCTCGTAGTTTGAAAGCCGAAGAACTTTGAATTAGAACATAAAACCGCAATACATATTAAATTTTAATCCGTTATATGCCACCTATTTTCACTGACTTTAAGCTCCAAGTTGATCAGAAAGAGATAAAAGTGACAAAGCTCATTAATACATAGTTAATTGCTCTCGAACGAGGTTTGATGCAATTAGTGTAAAAGTGTCGGTCTTTTTTGTGCAAAATTTTTGCTTGACCATTATCGCGCTTTTGTTCTAAAACATTCTGTGACTTCTCAAGTGACCTTTTCAAGATGATGTTTAGCGCTTGAGTAATAGCGTTTTTGTAGCGTGGAGGTTAAGGTTTCTGACAGCTATTCTGGAGGTTGGAGGTTCAAACCCCATATCAGGTGCAATTTTTTGCATCCAATTTTTCTATACTGCACCCCTAAATCAAGTTTGCTTCCGCATATCATTCGAGAGCAATTATTCTGACGTTAGCTGCTTTGTTTTTTTTTTTCAAAAACAAGATTTTTTGCTATCCGAATTCCTTTTGACCGTAAAATTAATGATCAAACCAAAACTAGCCTTGCTTTTGCTCTTTGTCTATGAAAAACACACTATTGTTCCCAATGTTATGGATATAGATAATTCGATCAAAAAAGATCTGCATAGCAAATATAAAGCATGCATTTTCGTTAATGATCCAGTTAATTTAAAAAAAAAAATCAAAAAAATTTTGAATCAAGAATACTCTCAAAGTACACGCAAGTAAAACTTGTCCTCTTTGTAGCTAGCGAAGATTGTGTCAGCAGTTTTCGGTTGTGTTAATCCAGAATTTTTAAATAAATTGGAGTGGGAACTTCCTTTCGTGCCAAGTTTGATGAAAAAAGGCTGAATTTTGAAAATTTTAGCAAAAATTTTATCCAACAAAAACAATTAAAATCAGTCAAGTGTTCAAAAAGTTTAGTCTCAATAACTCCGCGAAGAACACTAATTTAAAAGAAGTTATTTATGTATTCTGCACTAGACGGGCTTTCTAATGATATCACTCACAACTCTCTACATTATATATATATATATATATATATATATATATATATATATATCGATCGACCAAAATTGACTGAACAAAAAAACCCACTTTAGTATACAGTTCCTCCAACACCGAAGTGGGTCGGAACAATTAGGATTAAAATTGTTGCATTGGGAGCTCTTTTGGCCTTTTATAGCAATATTTCGACTGCTTAAATGGATTACATTTGGACAATAATTATGATTTTAATACTTCTAGTCAAAATTTATTCAACATTTTATGCTGTCTTTTCTCAAGCTATAGTAAACATTTTGTGTGTAACTACCTACAGGCAATGCATAACTCACTTTTTAACATTTGGATATAGCCAGTTCTGATGTGAAAACACAAATCGCCATCTTTGAAACTTCTGAAAAGAACCCTTACTTTAATGAATGAGTTCGCAACTGCTTTATTTTTTTCTCACAGTAAATTAATTGTCCGTAATAAAATTTCAAACATTGTCAATCTGACAATTTTTATATGGATATTTTTAAAAGTCGATGTTGAATGTCGTAGACAAAAGTTTAACAGGTCGTTGTTCATCGTTTTAGGCAAGAAAATGTTCCTTAAATTTATAAATGCTGTTTTGTTTTGCCATCTTTACCTAACAGTTAAGAAAATCTGATTAGGTTCCGAATTTATTGAACAAGATTACGCAGTATTAAAAAAATGAGAAGTTTTTTCTTTGGCTCTGCACTCAATGCTTTGTTGCTAATACGAACGCATTGAATTGTTGCAGGCACCGAATATCGATATATTTTTTCATTATTTTTAAATGCAGTAATGATGTTGAAAACCATTCAGAAAACTTTTCAAATAATGCTGCTTCCTGTTATCCAATTTGCCTATTTAAAATGGATAACACAATTGCAGGCCAGCAGTTGCAGAAAAAATTTAGAAGCGAATTCAAAACAATTCTTCTAATAATTGTGTTCTTGCTTTTTTCTGTGTGTCATTTAGTTTTTCCTGGTTTTCAACTTTGTAGCACAAGTTAATGACAGTTGTAAAACTGCATAATCCAATGAAAGACTAATTGAAGACAGGAAGTTTTTTGATTAGAACACGCCTGCAATCCAGTTGACACTTTCTGTTCGCCTTCCCCATGATTTTTTGACAAAAAACTTTGAATTGTTGGTTCGCAAAAGCAAGCAAAACTTTTACAAATTGCCCTATCTATATTGTTGGTTGATTTTAAGAAACGTCCATCAAAGTCCTGTTGGGCGATTTGCAATAGTAACGAATGCAATGGTTTCTGGCAATATTATTTTTGATATCTTGAAACTCTTTGGGATTTTTGTTTTGTTTAATGCCATCTGATGGTTGCATACAAAGACTGCACCAATACAATCTGATTTAATAATCTTGGTACAAATCTTTCTACCGACTGAACATTCACTTTGCTTCTGATGTTCTGGAAACGATTCGTTCGTCGCCATTTCTCTACCATTTTGTTTTTAGCTGATTTTTCTTGTTTTGTTTCTACTTTTGAATTCGGCTGATTAACCATCTGTCAGTTTTTGTGGATAGGAATTGCTGTCTGAGAAACGTTTTCTGAGGTTTTGAAACTCTCTTGTTCAATTATGTGTTTCATATCTTATAATGTATATTAACATTACATAGTTGAACATTATATTGAATCATAAGTGTCATTTCTGTAAATAAAAGCACAGCGTTTTGCCAACACTGAAAGACTTTTTTAGTCGTAGAAAATGATATCTCTTTTTCTTCAGGGAAAGACAAGAATTTTTAGGACAATTAATTTTGCCAGAACTCTATGAGTCCATATAGTTTTGGTAGACATTTTACAGTACAGCCAATTCATATTATATTACATTGCGTTTTGATTTTACTATTCTTTTCTCTATTATGTAGAAGTTGTCTATGATATGCACTTGCAATCAATAATCAGGGACCCAATGTGCTTTCTTAGCAAATTATATTTATTCTTTTATGTTTTCTTTGCTTCACGACAAAATAAACATCTGATGCTCATAAAACTTTTTATTAGACTTTAACAGAGTTTCGACAACAGGTTCACATTTTTAGACATTTCTGAACTATAACTGCAAGAAAAGATGCCATTTTAAGTTTTAACCAACAACTTTTTTGAGAAGAACTAAAGTATCGTCAGTTAAGAATTGGAGTTCCAACATAAGTTTGTGCACGGCCAAAACCAAAAACGTTCAAATTTCTGTATAATTCTCCGCGCAAATGTCGATAAAAGAACTCTATTGCTATCAGTTTTAGATTTGTTATCAATTTCTGCTTGTTTTTTGTTTTTTTGTTTCTTTGTTTGTTTGTTTGTGTTTAAGATTTTTATAAGCCTTCCTGTGTGTCCCATTGTGCATGATTGCTTTTTTGTGAGTGCGCTGGTGTAAGTGCTTTTCTTTGTGTGTTTTTGTCTTTGTGTGTTCGTGTGAAATGGTGTGCAAATTTGTGTTTGCCTGTATGTGTGTGTTATTGTGTATGTCTGTGTTTGTCTTTTTATATGTGTGCTCTTCTCTATGGGTGTTTTTTAATGAATGAATTTTTTTTGTGCGTGTTTGTGAGAGGATATGTCTTTGTGTGTCTAATTGCGTTGTCTGCCTCTTTTGAATGTTGTTTGTTTGTATATGTGTGTGCGTTCGTGTGCGTGTTCGTGTGCTTGTGAATTTGTGTGTCGTGTGTGTGTGTGTGTGTTTTATGTTTTTGTGACTTTGTGTTACAAAAGACTAAAGTAAAAATATACACACTGTTGAACACAAAAACACACACCACACAAACACATACCCAAACACACACAAATCACTCACACAAACAACGTATACACAGACAAAGACACATACATATACATAAAAACACGCGCAAAGCGCACGCGCACACATACGCACACAAACACACGCACACGCACAGACACAAACACACACACACACACACACGATCATACAGAGAGAGAGAGAGAGAAACACGCTTATAAACACACCACCACACACAGATACAGACACAAACTCTCTCTCTTTCTCTCACGCACTCCAAAACACACAAAACGCACAAGCACTCACACAGATAATCAAATTACGCACTAAAAACACAAACACAGACACAACACGAAGTCACAAAAACATAAAACACACACACACACAATAAACTCATGCGCACGCACACGAACAAGCACACGCACGCACAAACACATACACACAAAGAACATAAAAAGAGACAAACAACGCAATTAGAGACACAAAGACTTTCATCCGCTCACAGACACGCACACACACAAACAATTTTTTTCTTTAAAAAGCACCCATACAGAAGGCGTGTGTGTTTGTTGTTTTTGCGTGTGTGTGTGTGTGTGTGTGGTTGTGTGTGTGTGTGTGTGTGTGGTTTGTGTGTGTGTGTGTGTCTGTCTGTCTGTCTGTCTGTCTGTCTGTCTGTCTGTCTGTCTGTCTGTCTGTCTGTCTGTCTGTCTGTCTGTCTGTCTGTCTGTCTGTCTGTCTGTCTGTCTGTCTGTCTGTCTGTCTGTCTGTCTGTCTGTCTGTCTGTCTGTCTGTCTGTCTGTCTGTCTGTCTGTCTGTCTGTCTGTCTGTCTGTCTGTCTGTCTGTCTGTCTGTCT
>NW_027451594.1:0-19901 GCF_964194025.1 Convolutriloba macropyga
CAACTCAACTTTGCCTAAACAAATAACAACAAATATATTTTGAAAACCTTCAAAAAAGACTCAAAAAGCTTTCCTCAAAAAATGTTTAGTCAAATATATTGTGGATACTAAACAGTTTTTAGGAAAGTATTTACACTCGTACGTGTCACTGTTTTCCGCTATAATTGTTAACACTACATGTTAATTAGGCAGAATCGAAAGAAAATCTGATTGGTAACCGTTTAGAATTTTTACCCCAAAAAAGAGGTAAGATAAGGGGGTAATCGGGGGAAATTTTTAGCAAATTCCCTTCAAAACTCTGACATATTTGGGGGGGGGGGGTGAAATCTAAAAATTCCCAATGTCCGCATTACCCCCTTAATCTTACATCGTTTTACCCACATAGACAATTGCCCCCTACTTTTACATCAGTTTGGGGGTAATCAGGGGGGGGGGGGGGGGGTAATTTCGACACGGGTAATTAATTCACAAAACTTTGGTACTTTGGTAACTTAAGTTACTGGAGTAACTTGGAATAAAACCTTTTCTTTTACTTTTGAGAACCAAAGAAGTCCGAATCCTCAAATTAAGTCTTGAAAAATGAATGACAGAAACTATTAATGACGGAAAAGTTTTAATAGGGACCAACACAAACAATAGCTCATATGATAAGGTCACAAGCCGAAATGACCTCCTCTGATCAAAATAAATCAAGCACAACAGACAGATAGTTTTTGCTTTCAAAATCACATGGTATTAACAATTGTTAAATGTTGCAGAGGTTGAGCATGTATGCCCCACGAAAACGAAACTACTTTAGGAGCGTGACATTTTGACTAGAGGTCGTTTCAGTCTGCGACTGTCTGGTCAGAGGTCACACTTCAATTTGATATCTGATGATAGCTTATTTGGTCCCAAACTTCAGCCTAGAAACATTGAATTAGCGTTCTGAAATCTTCAAATGATTTTTGATCAATTTTTTTTAATTGTTGGATAAAAATTGAATTAGAATATTGTTCTAATAAAATAAAATGTTGAAATAATGCTGTCATTTTGAGCTCATATTCAGAAAAGTTTAAAATAAAAGTGTATAGTTTATTCAAATTATAGACAAAATCAAATCTACTTTTCCTCCTATTATAATGGTTAAAAACAAAACTGCGACAGCTTTGACACAAACAATATGTTTTCAGCAAGGCTGAGGTTCCCGGCTCAAGTGACCGAGAGAGAGAGAGAGAGAGAGAGAGAGAGAGAGAGAGGGGAGAGGGAGAGAGAGAAAGAGAGAGAGAGAGAGAGAGAGAGAGAGAGATGGAGAGAAAGAGAGAGAGAAAGAGAGAGAGAGAGAGAGAGAGAGAGAAAGAAAGATAGAGAGAGAGGGAAAGAGAGAGAGAGAGAGAGAGAGGGAGAGAGAGAGAGAGAAAAAGAGAGAGAGAGAGAAAGAGAGAGAGAGAGAGAGTAGTAAGATAATCTGCCATATGCTTGTAGGGTGGGGGGGGGGGGGGTTCGGACCCCCCTACAAGAGTTTTTACCACCACAAAAATGATTTTCTCTTTGTGAAACAAAGTTTTTTGGCTAAGTTTCGCCAGCCTGTGAGAAGTTCTTGTGCTGAGCACTCTGACGAAACTTATCCAAAAAACTTTATTTCACAGAGAGAAAATCAATTTTTCGGTGGTAGAAAGTCTTGTAGGGGGTGGGGTCCGAACCCCCGCACCTACAAGCAAATGGCAGATTTCCGCTGTTGCAATTTTGGCTGTATGTAGAATTAGGTGCTACCTTTGATCTAGACTCTCACTAAATGTTTTTGCTGAAAACATAAAAAATCCAATATAAGACAACAGAAGCCTAAAGTTTTCAAAAAATTCAAAAATTTGTTTGAAAATTTTTCAAACATTTACAAAGTCCTAAAATGGTCTGAAAGGAAATTTTACGCTATGAAAGAGCACTCAAAAGTGTTTTTTTGTTGACTTCGCTTTTTTCACCTATGCAATATGGGGGTCGAAACATGCAAGAATTTCAAATTTTTGAGAAAAAAACTGCAAAATTATTTGAAGTCCTAAAATGGTCTGAAATGGATTTTGCGCTATTAAAGAGCACTCAAAATTGATATTTTATGAACTTCATTTTGTTCAACCAAGTAGGGCAGGAAACACTCAGGTTCTGAAAAGGTCTGAAATAAGTCAAGAGCACTCAGAAGCCGTTTTTGTTGAGAGTACTTTTGCAAAATATGCGGTATGATGTGGAAAGCATGTCTTTATTTTTATATACATTTGTAGCCATGTATGTTTCTATCTAAACAAGTACGTTTGTTTGCTTACTTGTGTTCAAAATTGTATTTTAATGTATGAATGAACAATTGAAAGAAATATCAGAATGAAAATTTTATGTATAAAATTATGCGTATTTATGTATATAATAATGAAAGTATATTATGAAAGTGTATATTTGTCTATAAGAAAAAATATAATTGAGCTTAAGTTTAGTAATATATTTGTATGATTATAAGCTTAAAAAGGTAAAAGTTAAAATTGATGCTTTTGTCTTTTAGTCCTTCGCAAGACAAAAGAAAAATGTGGCAGTCGGAGACAAAAACAACTTTGGTATTATGAGCATGGTTTTTGAAAACAGGTTTCTCTACACCTATTCAGCTACCCTTTTAACAATGAGCAAAATTAGTTACCGGAAAGAATGTATTTGAGATAAATTGTTGAGAGATAAACTATAGATTGAGCTAAGAAAAATGATTAAAATCTGTAAAAAACCGAAAAAATTGGTGGGAAAACTATGATATGCAAGAGCAGCTGAACTTTTTAATTAAATAAAGCAGAATGAAAGGAATTCATCAAGAGTTTGAATCAGACAAAAAGTTTAATGATGTAAAAGAAGAGTAGTTTCCAATGGAACTGTAAAAATAGCTAAATTTTTAAAAAGTTAATTAGCAACTTGATCAATTGAGCAAGAAGGAACGCATTCTCTGTATCTGCGGGGGATGATAGAAACAGCTTCAGTAGTGTATAAGTCATGTTCGCGTATTGGGAATAACACTAATAGATAATGCGTGCTGGGACTGAAATCGTAAACAAAAGCGAATCGCTTCTTCAGTAAATGGTTCCAACATACTCATTATATCCAATTTATTGAACACTGCAAGTGAATTACCAGAGCACCTGAAGCCAACAAAAATCTAAACAGTTCATTATTTTTCTTTCTTGATTCAAATTTCATTCAGTAACCATAAGTTAATTAGTTATTTTTTGGGTTACTTATTGTTCTGTCGACGTTTAAAAATAACATGACCGTAACGATATTTGATAGAGCATCGGAGAGAAGTACATCCAAAAGAATTTGAAATTAAAAATAGCAGAGTCTATATAACATATAATTGGGCTAAGAAGTCTGTCGAACATTTTGGAATTGAACACAACACTCCTGCTACCTACTACTGCTATTACCTACTACTACAGTCTGCAACTACTATCTACATTTAGTACCCACTACTACTACCTACCATTACTACCTACAACTACTACTAGTTACTGTTACTTACTATTAAAATTACCTATTGTTTCTAAGTTACACTAGTACCTACCACTACAAACTACTTCTTATTGCTTTCAAATATTACGTTTTTTACTAACTATATACAACAATGTGTTTTTGTTTTTCCAAAAAACGAAAACAATTCTTATCTCTAGACACACGTTTAACATAAACATCAGAATCTGTTATCTGTTTTAGGGTAACGTATCCTTACTGACGCAGAACGACAGACTTTACTCGCCAATATTTTCAACAAATCATCAAGTGTTTGAAGGTTTTTCAAAGAAATGAAAAACTCTTAAAGCTTTGTTGCATACATTAATTCAGCATTTATAAACTTAATCTTCTGCAGAAATAGCAATACAAAAAATCCAGAGCATGATATATAAGGTGGTATTTAATTAATAAAAAAATAATGTAGGGTTTTCGCTGTTTAGCGAACAAGTCTAATTTTTAGAAGTTCAAATAAGTTTTATTGCATGGACATGTTCTTTTTGAAGTGTAACTTTTTTGTGTACTTTTGTTACTTACTACGGATCAGTCATAGTTTTTTTGTTCAAAAGCTGAGTTTTTTGTTTATTCAGTGTATGACATCTGATTCCATTTGCAGTTAACTGAAAGATATGAAAATTCAACTTTTTTAAAAATTCTTATTTGGAGGATTGTATAGCGTAAACATTGAAAGCTTCACAATGGCTTTGCACTATGTCTATTTATAATATCACACTGATAGACATTTGTTTGTTTCAAAAAAAGTCCATAGAGTATATCTAGATGGAATAATATATTATACAACGTACCTACATTATATAAACAACTGAGGTTTTACTGTATATAGTTGTTTTCATATGATGATTCAAAGTCGTTTTTTATTACAGTCATCACGTATTACACAACCTTTTCTGAGTCCTTACGTTTGAGGTTTTTGCATAAGCTTAAAACTACTGGGACAGCTTGCCAAAATGACAATGTATTAGTTGAGTTTTATAATGAACCTTAGCTTCGTCTAAAGATGTGTTCCCAGCTAAGACTGTAACACTGTAATTGTGAACTTGCTACTCAAAAAAGTTTAGCACTGCAAGATTTTTCAATTTTTGTTATATTATTTATTTCCTAATTTTATTGATTTTTATTTAATCATTGTTTATCTGAAGAAAATGAAGAATAAAATCAATATTATGAAACGTTTCTCAGCAAAATTGAGTGAAACAGTCTTGTTTGGTTTGAGAATTCAAACAAAACCTTTAAATTTAAGGGTTAAGTCGAACAAAATTTTGATTGTTTTCAATGTCTGCTTGCAGTCAAAGGACACCAAATGGTCCCAGAGAAGTGCCCTTTGCTGAATTTGAAACCAAAGATTTTTTAATGTCCAAAACTCAACAATCAGAGACGGTATGGCTTTGGATAACCACGTACAATAAAAAGAAAAAAAACATGATCGATCACTTTATCTAAAACTGGAACTTTTACTTCAAGTTTGAGTTTGTAACCTAAAAATGGTATTCAAAAATAATTGACTTAACAAACTACTTCTTTGTTAGTATTGAAAACTCAACAATCGGAGGTGGCATGGGCTTGAATAAGCAAGCATATTAAAATGACGATGCCTGGCCAATCTCTCTACATAAAGTTGAAGTTTCGAGTTTGTGTTCGAGTTTGTGATCTAAAAACACTATTCAAGGATCGTCAAAACTCAAAAATTGTGTACCGTGTATTTTTGATTCAACAAATATAAGAAAATGGGAAAACGTTGTCTATCGCTCTTTGTGAAAGTTAAAGTTTGAGTTTGAGTTTGAGTTTGTCATCTAAAAATAGTGTTCAGGGGATAATTACGTCATGATAGTTGAGTTGTGTTATACAGATGCGAACGCAAAACAAATGAAACACGTTCTCACAACCTATTTAAACTACTGCTATAAATGTAACAAAAAAACGAAAGATACTTTCTGGTTTTACTAAGCTTGTTGATATAGTTTATAATTTGTCCTATATTTCATCTTAAATTTATTTGACAAAAGCTAAGAAATTTAGAATATATAGTTTTCTTTTTGAGGTTTATTTCAACTTCGTATGAACAAAAAACTATGCGAAAAACCTCATTGTTTTTATCAGAGAATAAGGATTTCAAAACTTGGGAAGATGTAAGATGTGACGCTGACATGCCACAGAACAGATAATGCGTAAATTTCTTGTTCCAATAGATTTTTATCAAAGAACAAATACATGTTCTAAACCTAAAAAGTTTTCAAGTTCGTTGTACATACGTTTCTAGAAAAGACATTAGAAATGCAGCTGTAGTTTGTAAAAAAGGTCTTAAAGAATGCCTTGATATCTCTAACAACAAACACTTTTTTTCCACCGTGAGACTTAAGTTTTATAATTAGTTTCTTTTTAGTCATCAAAACCAATTTCTTTGAGAAAACACAGAGTTGCATTCTGTCAGTGTATTGGAAAAAAACTACGGCCACAATTTTTGGTTTGTTTACCTATCACTACAAACTACTTCTTATTACCGTCAAATATTTCGTTTTTTGCTAATTATCTACAACAAGGTGCTTTTGTTTTTCCAAAAAACGAAAACATTTCTTTTAACATAAACAACAGAATCTGTTATCTATTTTAAGTTAACGTGTCTTGACTGACGCAGAACGACAGACTTCTCTCGCCATTATTTTCAAGAAATCATCAAGTGTTTGAAGGTTTTTCGAAGAAATGAAAAACTCCTAAAGCTTTGTTGCATACATTAACTCAGCATTGTCAGCTTAATGTTCTGCAGAAAAAACAATTTAAAAAATCCATAGTACGATATATAAGGTGGTATTTAATTAATAAAAAAATAATGTAGGGTTTTCGCTGTTTAGCGTACAAGTCACATTTTTAGAACCTCAAATAATTTTTATTGCAAGGGCATGTTTTTTTTGAAGCGTAACTTTTTTGTATACTTTAGTTACTTATGACGGATCAGTCATAGGTTTTTTGTTCAAAAGCTGAGTTTTTTGTTTATTCAGTGTATGACGTCTAATTCCATTTGCAATTAATTGAAGGATATGAAAACTCAACTTCTTTAAAAATTTTTACTTGGAGGATTGTATGGCGTAAACATTAAAAACTTCACACTGGCTTTGCACTATTTCTATTTATAATATCACCCTGATAAAAATTTGTATGTTTCAAAAAAGTCTATAGTGCATACCTAGATGGAACCAAATACTTTACAAAGTACCTACATTATATAAACAACTGAGGTTTTACTGTATATAGTTGTTTTCATTTGATGATTCAAAGTCGTTTTTTGTCTCAGTCATCACGTATTACGCAATTTTTTCTGAGTCCTTACAATTGAATTTTTTGTATAAGCTGAAAGCTACTGGGACAGCTTGCCAAAATGACAATGTTTTAGTTGCGTTTCATAATGAACCTTAGCTTCGTCTAAAGATGTGTTCCCAGCTAAGACTGTAACACTGTAATTGTGAACTTGCTACTCAAAAAAGTTTAGCGCTGCATGATTTTGCAATTTTTGTTATATTAATTTCTTCCTAATTTTATTGATTTTTATTTAATCATTGTTTATCTGAAGAAAATGAAGAAAAAAATCAAGGTTATCAAACGTTTCTCAGCAAAATTGAGTGAAACAGTCTTGTTGGATTTGAGAACTCAAACAAAACCTTTAAATTTAAGGGTAGGGTTTAGTTGAACAAAAATTTGATTGTTTTCATTGTCTGCTTACAGTCGAAGGACACCAAATTGTCCCAGAGTGTCCCTTTGCTGAACTTGAAACAAAAATTTTTTTTAGTGTCCAAAACTCAATAATCGGGGACCGTGTATTTTTGATTCACCAAATATAATAAAATGGGAAAACGTTGTCTATCGCTCTTTTTGAAAGTTAAAGTTTGTGTTTTATTTTGAGTTTCTGATCTAAAAATATATTCAGGGGATAATTACGTCATGATAGTTGAGTTGTGTTATATAGTTGCGAACGCAAAACAAATGAAACACGTTCTCAAAAACTATTTAAACTACTGCTATAAATGTAACAAAAAAACGAAAGATACCTTCTGGTTTTACTAAGCTTGTTGATATAGTTTAGAATTTGTCCTATATTTTATCTTAAATTTGTTTGACAAAAGGTAAGAAATTTAGAATATATAGTTTTCTTTTTGATGTTTATTTCAACTTGGTATGAA
Organism: Convolutriloba macropyga; assembly: GCF_964194025.1. Taxonomy (NCBI): domain Eukaryota; kingdom Metazoa; phylum Xenacoelomorpha; order Acoela; family Convolutidae; genus Convolutriloba; species Convolutriloba macropyga. Next base: position 7,701 of record NW_027451594.1, read on the forward strand.
CAAAAAACTATGCGAAAAACCTCATTGTTTTTATCAGAGAATAAGGATTTCAAAATTTGGGAAGATGTAAGATGTGACGCTGACATCCCACAGAACAGATAATGCGTAAATTTCTTGTTCCAATAGATTTTTATCAAAGAACAAATACATGTTCTAAACCTAAACTTTTTGCATCTACATGTTATAAGTCTTCATTGGAAATTAATTGGCTAATTAGGCTAATTAAACGAATGCTAATATCCTAGCCGGATAAATTTTACTTTAAACTGATTATTTGATTCTCAATATAACATTTTACCGTTTTCATTCCTGACTTGAATTCCATTCAGTTTTTGTATGCCAAAACCCAAACTCAACTGTCGATTTATCACTCATAATGTTCCATATCCTAACACAATTTGAAGGTTCATGTCAGCGAACAATTTTCTATCAAACTCAATATCAAAACAAAATTGCCTTTATCAACAAAGAAAGGACAGTGCAATTTCAAGCTGGACTACCTTCGATCATTGCCTCTTACTCAAAAAATTTATTGACTTTGTTGCCACATTACCTAAAATAACTGAAGAAGAAGACATCATCAACAACTCAACCCCTTCGGAAACTGAAGTAATTTCTCAGCACATACCTTTGACTTCTGAAAGAAGATCACTTCCCATGGACATTACGACGAATCTGTGCAATTACGATTTCGAAAGTGTGCCTCTCTTCAGGAGCCATGAAGAATATTTCGCTACTTTAGAAGATTTGGAAAATCTGTGGAGAAAGCTCGAATCATTCAGAATTGAAGCAATCTAAACACTATTCACAACAAAAGTGATCATGCTTTATCTTGCACATCCGATGATGACAGAAAGACTGTGATAGCTTCCATTTTAGAACGATTCCCTAGTCTTCTAGATAAAAACTCAAAATTTGAAGAAAACTTCCAGCAACTTACCACCGAGTCTAACAATGTCTACAAAAGAGAAGCCATTTTCGTGTTGTTCGAGGATGTGTCCTCAACAGTGGACATTTTCCAAAAAGAATGAGATTTGCTGAAAATGTGAGATGTTCATGCCACAATAACAACTATATCTAAAAATTTCTTGTCAATTAAAGCTAATAAACTAGACTTTGGTTTCCAGTATTGAAATGTTTCCGTTCATAACTTCTTGTTTTGAAATGCTGTGCATTATTAAATTTCGTTTTGTATGCTCATTATCCAACTTTAGTAGTTGTAAAACCACTCCTTTAAAATAAATTTTGTTGATTCAACATTAGCAACGTCAGAGAAACAAGAAACAGGCTTCGACCTGCTTATAGGATCAAAAAGTTAGAAATTTGTTTTACAGTAGGATCACCAAACCGTAGATTAGCGTTTTGAAAAGATTGAAACAACTTTCAATCCGACCAACCGATTTTTGACGCGTGCAACAAAAGTTGAGACAAGTAGAGAGTGAGTACGTAGGATTGCAATTGTTTTTTGGTAATATATTTTGACCCCCAGTTAGCTCCAGTTAAGCAAAACAACGTTAACTTAAATAAATCAACGGAATAAGCAGGGAAATTCAAATTCATTTAAATTCACCTACTGGCGCTCTTGCTCTTGTTTGATTTTCACGGTTACAATTGCTTCTAGTTTATATAGTAACTGGTTCCAAGTCGTACGTTTAATATCAAGTTTTTTGTACAATACTTTTGATTTTCCATAGTATTGACGTGGTTTATTTTGAAGAACGATAAGGAACCTCTGCTCACGTTTTCTGTCAAGTTTCGCAGAAAGGCTCAATCTGAACCATAGACGTATGTGCAGCCTTTGGTGTTTGTCTAGGATTATTTGTTTCTCACAGATTTACTTAGTAAATTTCAAAGCTAAGTATCAATTTGAGGTTTTTCAATATGTTGCTTTGATTTTTCATAAAATTTTAATACCTAAGTATTCATTAACGCGGACGCAAAACTTCGTTATTCCATAAAGCTATGGTATCAAGAATAGTAAACATTTCACATATCAAAACGAAATTTCCAATAGATGCAAGAAGTGAATACTTGTCCGATCTCTTATGAGTTTCCTCAAGACGAATTATTGATGTCTTAAAAGTACAAATTTTTTAAAATAGTAATGAAAAATCAACTTATAAATAAACATTTGTTTGAAAAAGAAATCTTTTAAAACTTTTGTTTTTAATAATCTAAAAACTTTTTCATGTCAGCAATGCATTGTTTCATATTAAGTCATTTAAATAAAAAACAAAGTTGACGTGAAAAACGTTTCATTTCTTACCTTTGTTGATTTTGCAGTTCTGCTAGAGGTTTCCTTTTTGAAAAAATCTTCCCATGCTACCTGTGAGACCGCTGATTCGTTTTCCTAGCGCAAATTGGAGATCAATAAAGATTCATTGGAGATTAAGGCTTTTCTAAATGACTAGTCGTGAAAAATCTTTTTCGTCTACAGAAGGATTCTACCATTTTCTTTTACAGAGTATACAAATTTTCAAAAAGATAAAAATCCTGTTAAATACAAGGGTTTATATTGATAATAGTGGCAATTAGCAAAACACGCATATGTAAAAACTCAACCAGCAAATTTTTTCTAAATGACAGTTTTGCATATTTCTCACAGTGTTTAGGCTCAATGAAAATTAAAGGCTCCCTTCTTTTTGATGGTATCTTTCCGAAAGTGTTTCTATGTTTTCAAACGTTTGTTTGTTATGGACCATATGAAGAGTCAATTTGATTTCTTTCAAACGTGTCAAGGACAGAAAAAACAACTGTCAAAAGAAAAATCTTGATTATAGAGGCAATTAGGCTAATTTGATTTACAGGGTTTTAATGCAGTATTTTAATTTTCTGTGAGCCTAAATTATGTGAGAAATATGTATAACTGTCCTTTAGAAGAAAGTTGCAGGTGGAATTTTTACTACTGCGTGTTTTGCTAATTGCCACTATTGTCAATAAAAACCATTGTTTTTAACAGGATTTTAATCTTCATGAAAATTTGTATAATCAGTTACAGAAAACGATAGAGTCCTTCTCTACACGAAAAAGTTTTTTTACGAGTATTCATTTAGAAAAAACTGAATCTTCAATAAATCATCATTGATATCCAATCTGCGCTAGGAAAGCGAATCAACGGTCTCACAGGTAGTACGTGAAGATTTTTTTTTATGGTGCTCAAAAAGGAAACCTCTAAACCTCTAACAGAACTGCAAAATCAACAAAGGTAAGAAATGAAACGTTTTTCGCGTCTACTTTGTTTTTTATTTCAATGGTTTAATATAAAACAATGCATTGCTGACATGAAAAAGTTTTAGATTATTCAAAACACAAGTTTTAAAAGATTTCTTTTTCAAACAAAAGTTTATTTACAAGTTGAATTTTCATTACTACTTTAAGAAATTTGTACCTTGAAGACATCAATATTTTGCTTTGAAGAAACTCATTAGAGAACGGACAAGTACTCACTTCTTGCATCTACTATAAATTTCGTTTTGATATGTTAAATGCTTATTATTCTTGATACCATAGCTTTATGGAATAAAGAAGTTTTGCGTCGGCGTTAATGAATACTTAGGTATTAAAATTTTATGAATTACTTATGCAACATACTGAAATACCTCAAATTGATACTTAGCTTTAAAGCTACTGAGTAAATTTTGTGAAAAACAAAAATTCCAAGACAAACACCAAATTCCTCAAATTGATACTTAGCTTTAAAAGCAACTGAGTAAATTTTGTGAAAAACAAAAATTCCAAGACAAACACCAAACCAGTTATTATATAAACTAGAATCAATTGTAACCGTGAAAATCAAACAAGAGCGCCATTAGGTGAATTTAAATGAATTTGAATTTTCCTGCTTATTCCGTTGATTTATTAAAGTTAACGTTGTTTTGCTTAACTGGAGCACACTGGGGGTCGAAATATATTACCAAATAAACAATTGCAAGCCTACGTACTCACTCTCTACTTATCTCAACTTTTGTAGCACGCGTCAACACAGTAGAGTACATGTACATACGCCTTCTTGATCACAGACAAGAGAATACTTAAGCAAACTAATAAAAGTGCTTTTAGCCGATAATTTTATGCCAGAATTCTTGCAGAGCAGACTGAACTCCTCATACGCACAGTGCAATTCTTCGGCTTTGAACATAGCAAGGAGATTAAAACCTTAAAAGGTCAATGCCTGAGGTACTTAAGAGAAACTTCAATTCATTTTACAACTGAAAACGAATAAGAATTAATTAATGTTATAACTGTTAGAAATGTTAGAAATATTATAAGTCTTCATTGGAAACTAATTGGCTAATTAGGCTAATTAAACAACTGCTAATATCCCAGCCGGATAAATTTTACTTTAAACTGATTATTTGATTCTCAATATAACATTTTAGCGTTTTCATTCCTGACTTGAATTACATTCAGTTTTTGTATGCCAGAAGTGAATACTTGTCCGATCTCTTATGAGTTTCCTCAAGACGAATTTTTGATGTCTTAAAAGTACAAATTTTTTTAAAAAGTAATGAAAAATCAACTTGTAAATAAACATTTGTTTGAAAAAGAAATCTTTTAAAACTTTTGTTTTGAATAATCTAAAACTTTTTCATGTCAGCAATGCATTGTTTTATATTAAAACACTCAAATAAAAAACAAAGTAGACGCGAAAAACATTTCATTTCTTACCTTGTTGATTTTGCAGTTCTGCTAGAGATTTTCTCTTTGAAAAAATCTTCCCATGCTACCTGTGGGACCGCTGATTCGTTTTGCTAGCGCAAATTGGAGATCAATAAAGATTCATCGGAGATTAAGGCTTTTCTAAATGATTAGTCGTAAAAAATCTTTTTCGTCTACAGAAGGATGATAAAAATCCTGTTAAATACAATGGTTTATATTGATAATAGTGACAGTTGGCAAAACACGCAATTGTAAAAACTCAACCAGCAAATTTTTTCTAAATGACAGTTTTGCATATTTCTCACAGTGTTTAGGCTCAATGAAAATTAAAATACTGCATCAAAAACCTTGAAATCAAACAGACTAATTGCCTCTATAATCAAGATTTGTCTTTTGACAGTTGTCTTTTTGTCCTTGACTCATTTGAAAGAACTCAAACCGACCCCCCATAGGATCCATAACAAACAAACGTTTGCGAAAATAGAAAATTTTTTGAAAGGATACCATCAAAACGAAGTACACAAAGCCAAGAATACTTATTAACACATGGAAAAGTGAAACACTAATTTTCAAAAATTTTGAATATTCTAAACTTTGAACTTGATGCACTACAGATAGCAGGGCTTTAACACTGCAAACTTTTCGAAATCGGCCAAATGAATGTAGAAATTTATTTGTCAGATTGACGATGGTATCAAAGAGCCTAATCTGATTTCTAGTGTCTGTGTTGACGGTTTTTTGTGGTATCAAAAAACATAGTTGTGTTAACTGTTACTTAACACAACTATAGTTGTGTTAACTGTTACTTAATGTGGTCATGCCTTAAAAGTATCTCTAAATTAGTTATTTTGCAATATTTAAAGTTCATTAGCAGGAAAATCTTCAGAGAATATTTATCTTTTAAAAAGTTGCACTGATCTCTCTTTTCAGGAATTGCTGGTGAAAAATGACAACACTGCTGATTTCGGAAAAACACGCGTTTTTTCTGTATTTTTCCATAGAACAATGCAAAAGCTATACTCTTCAGGAATGCTTGTAGAACTCGTGCAATAAAGATTGCATAATAGACCATGTGAATATCGTTTCGATGATGAAACTCATGAAAAAAGCTACTTATTTAACTTTGATGAAAAACCTTATTACTGATACAGCTTTTTAACTGTCTTTTTAGAATCATTGATTGCTTTTAAAATAAAACAAACAAACTAAAACTTTGTGACCGTAGTTTTTATTGTCATTTCTTGAAGCGTATGTACAACGAACTTGAAAACTTTTTAGGTTTAGAAAATGTATTTGTTCTTTGATAAAAATCTATTAGAACAAGAAATTTACGCATTATCTGTTCTGTGGCATGTCAGCGTCACATCTTACATCTTCCCAAGTTTTGAAATCCTGATTCTCTGATAAAAACAATGAGGTTTTTTGCATAGTTTTTTGTTCATATGAATTTGAAATAAACATCAAAACGAAAACTATATATCCTAAATTTCTTACCTTTTGTCAAACAAATTTAAGATAAAATATAGGACAAATTCTAAACTACATCAACAAGCTTAGTAAAACCAGGAGGTATCTTTTGTGTTTTTTGTTACATTTATAGCAGTAGTCTAAATAGGTTGTGGGAACGTGTTTCATTTGTTTTGCGTTCGCAACTATATAACACAACTCAACTATCATGACGTAATTATCCCCTGAACACTATTTTTAGATGACAAACTCAAACTCAAACTCAAACTTTAACATTCATATATAGCGATAGACAGCGTTTTCCCATTTTAATATATTTCTAGTGTCTGTGTTGACGGTTTTTTGTGGTATCAAAAAACATAGTTGTGTTAACTGTTACTTAATGTGGTCATGCCTTAAAAGTATCTCTAAATTAGTTATTTTGCAATATTTAAAGTTCATTAGCAGGAAATTCTTCAGAGAATATTTATCTTTTAAAAAGTTGCACTGATCTCTCTTTTCAGGAATTGCTGGTGAAAAATGACAACACTGCTGATTTCGGAAAAACACGCGTTTTTTCTGTATTTTTCCATAGAACAATGCAAAAGCTATACTCTTCAGGAATGCTTGTAGAACTCGTGCAATAAAGATTGCATAATAGACCATGTGAATATCGTTTCGATGATGAAACTCATGAAAAAAGCTACTTATTTAACTTTGATGAAAAACCTTATTACTGATACAGCTTTTTAACTGTCTTTTTAGAATCATTGATTGCTTTTATAATAAAACAAACAAACTAAAACTTTGTGACCGTAGTTTTTTTCCAATACACTGACAGAATACAACTCTGTGTTTTCTTAAGGACATTGGTTTTGATGACTAAAGAGGAACTAATTATAAAACTTAAATCTCACAGTGGAAAAAACTACGTGTTTTTTGTTAGAGATATCAAGGCATTCTTTACGACTTTTTTACAAACTAAAGCTGCATTTCTATTGTCATTTCTTGAAGCGTATGTACAACGAACTTGAAAACTTTTTAGGTTTAGAAAATGTATTTGTTCTTTGATAAAAATCTATTAGAACAAGAAATTTACGCATTATCTGTTCTGTGGCATGTCAGCGTCACATCTTACATCTTCCCAAGTTTTGAAATCCTGATTCTCTGATAAAAACAATGAGGTTTTTTGCATAGTTTTTTGTTCATATGAATTTGAAATAAACATCAAAAAGAAAACTATATATCCTAAATTTCTTACCTTTTGTCAAACAAATTTAAGATAAAATATAGGACAAATTCTAAACTACATCAACAAGCTTAGTAAAACCAGGAGGTATCTTTTGTGTTTTTTGTTACATTTATAGCAGTAGTCTATATAGGTTGTGGGAACGTGTTTCATTTGTTTTGCGTTCGCAACTATATAACACAACTCAACTATCATGACGTAATTATCCCCTGAACACTATTTTTAGATGACAAACTCAAACTCAAACTCAAACTTTAACATTCATATATAGCGATAGACAGCGTTTTCCCATTTTAATATATTTGGTAAATCAAAAATACACGGTCACCGATTACTGAGTTTTGAACACTAAAAGTAGTCTTTTTTTTCAAAGTCAATTATCCTTGAATAGTGTTTTTAGATCACAAACTCGAACACAAACTCAAAACTTCAACTTTATGTAGAGTGGTCGGCCAAACATCACCATTTTAATATACTTGCTTCTTGAAGTCCATGCCGCCTCCGATTGTTGAGTTTTTAATAATAACAAAGAAGTAATTTTTAGGTTAATTATTTTTGAATAATATTTTTAGATCACAAACTCAAACTTGAATTCAAAAGTTCCACCTTTAGGTAAAGTGATCGGCCATTTTTTGTGTTCATTTTATTATTAGTGGTTATCCAAAGTCATACCGTCTCCGATTGTTGAGTTTTGGACACTAAAAAAATCTTTTGTTTCAAATTCAGCAAAGATTACATCTCTGGGACCATTTGGTGTCCTTCGACTGTAAGCAGACATTGAAAAGCATCAAAATTTTGTTCGACTAACCCCTTAAATTTAAAGGTTTCGTTTGAGTTCCCAAACCCAACAAGATTGTTTCACTGAATTTCGCTGAGAAACGTTTCATGATGTTGATTTTAATTTTCATTTTTTTCAGATAAACAATGATTAAATGAAAATCAATATAATTAGGAAGAAATTAATATAACAAAGAGTGCAAAAATTGCAAAATCATGCAGCGCTAAACTTTTTTGTAGGAGCAAGTTCACAATTACAGTCTTACAGTCTTAGCTGGGATTACATCATTAGACGAAGCTAAGGTTTATTTTGAAACTCAACTAATACATTGTCATTTTGGCAAGCTGTCCCAGTAGTTTTCAGCTTATACAAAGAGTTCAAACGTAAGGACTCAGAAAAAATTTTGTAATACGTGATGATTGAAAAAAAACGACATTGAATCATCATATGAAAACAACTATATACAGTAAACCCTCAGTTGTTTAGATAATGTAGGTACGTTGTAAATTATTTGATTCCATCTAGGTATACATTATAGACTTTTTGTGAAACAAACAAATGTCTATCAGGGTGATATTATAAATAGATATAGTGCAAAGCCATTGTGAAGCTTTCAATGTTTACGCTATACAATCCTCGAAATAAGAATTTTTAAAAAAGTTTAATTTTCATATCTTTCAATTAATTGCAAATGGAATCAGACGTCATACACTGAATTAGAAAAAACCCAGCTTTTGAACAAAAAACCTATGACTGATCCGTCATAAGTAACAAAAATACACAAAAAAAGTTACACTTCAAAAAAGAACATCCAATAAAACAAATTTGAAGTTCTAAAAATTAGACTTGTTAGCTAAGCAGCGAAAATCCTACCTTATTTTTTACTAATTAAATACCACCTCATATATCATACAATGGAGATTTGTTAAATTGTTGTTTCTGCAGAACATTAAGTTGAAAATGGTGGGTTAAAGTATGCAACAAATCTTTTAGAGTTTTTCATGTCGTTGAAAAACCTTCAAACACTTGACGATATGTTGAAAATAATGGCGGGTAAAGTCTGGCGTTCTGCGTCAGTCAGGACACTTTACCTTAAAATAGATAACAAATTTTGTTTTTTATATTAAACGGGTGTCTAGAGATAAGAAATCTTTTCGTTTTTTGGAAAAACAAAAGCACATTGTTGTAGATAATTAGTAAAAAACGAAATATTCGAAGGTAATAAGAAGTAGATTGTAGTGTTAGGTACTAGTGTAACTTCGAAACAATAGGATGTTTTAGTATTAAGTAATAATATCTAGTAGTAGTCGTAGTTAGCAATGGTTGGTAGTAGTAGTGGGTAATAATTGTAGATAGTAGTTGCAGACTGTCGTAGTAGGTAGTAGCAGTAGTAGGTAGCAGTAGGGTTGTGTTCAATTCCAAAATGTTCGCCAGACTTCTTAACCCAATTATATGTCATATAGACTCTGCTCTTTTTAATTTCAAATTCTTTTGGATGTACTTCTTTCCGATGCTCTATCAAATATCGTTACGGTTATGTTAATTCTAAACGTCGACAGAACAATAAGTAACCCAAAATATTAACACAGGGCTGCTGAATGCTCAGTAAATTCGATTCAAGAAGGAAAAATAGTGAACTGTTTTGATTTTTGTTGGCTTCAGGTGCTCTGGTAATTTACTTCCAGTGTTCAATAATTGAGTATAATGAGTATGTTGGAACCATTTACTGAAGAAGCGATTCGCTTTTGTTTACGATTTCAGTCCCAGCACGCATTATCAGTGTTATTCCCAATACGCAAACATGACTTATACACTACTGAAGCTGTTTCTATCATCCCCCGCAGATACAGAGAATGCGTTCCTTCTTGCTCAATTGATCAAGTTGCTAATTAACTTTTGAAAATTTAGCTATTTTTATAGTTCCATTGGAATCTACTCTTCTTGTACATCATTACATTTTTTGTCTGATTCAAGCTCTTGAAATATTTCTATCATTCTACTTTATTTAACTAAAAAGTTCAGCTGTTCCTGCATATCATAGTTTTCCCACCAACTTTTTCGGTTTTTTACAGAACTTAATCTTTTTCTTAGCTCAATCTATTGTTCATCTCTCAACAATTTATCTCAAAATCATTTTTCCTGTAAATAATTTTGCTCATTGTTAAAAGGTTAGCTGAATAGTTGTTGAGAAATCTGTTTTCATAAACCATGCTCAGAACACCAAAAGTAGTTTTTGTCTCCGACTGCCACATTTCTCTATTGTCTTGCGAAGCATTAAAAGACAAAAGCATCAATTTATATTTTTTCCTGTAATTAGTCTTGATAGTTTTTAATTTGATAGCTGGATAGGCGTAGAAAATTCTGTTTTAAAAAACATGCTCAGAACATCAAAAAATTGTTGTCGTCTCCAGTTGTGACATTTTGCTTGCCAATGTTTAAAGGACAAAAACATGAGTTAAACAACGCTGAAGGTCAAAATCTGTTTGTAAGATATAAAATTATTGGATCGTGGAGACAAAAAACAACCTTCTTCTAAACAATCAAATTGCCTTCCAAGGAGTTCTCTCTCTCTCTCTTGCTTCAGACTTGCATGCATATAAATACATAAATACATAAACACATTCAGACATATATACATACATTCCACCGTATACGTATAGATAAACATACTCACATACAACTGTCTTGACACACACACACACACACACATTTACAATACCTGCACACAAACATACATTCCAGCTTATACTCATACAAATATATTACTAAACTGAAGCAAGGTTATACTTTTTCCTGATAAACCAATACACACTTTAATATATACTTTCATTATTATATACATGAATACGCATAATATTATACATAAAATTTTCATTCTGTCATTTCTTTCAATTATTTATTCATACATAAAAAATAAAATCTGAACACATTCAAGCAAACATAGGTACTTGTTTAGATAAAAACGTACGTAGTTTCAAATGTATATAAAAAATAATGACGTGCTTTCCAAATCAAACTGCACATTTTGCAAAAAAAATTCTCAACAAAAACGGCTTCTGAGTGCTCTTGACTTATTTCAGACCCTTTCAGAACCTGAATTTTTCCTGCCCTACTTGGTCTCAACCCCCATACTGCATAGGTGAAAAAAAAGAAGTCCATAAAAAATCACTTTTGTGCGCTCTTTCATAGCGCAAAATCCATTTCAGACCATTTTAGGACTTCAAAGAATTTTGCAGTTTTTTTCTCAAAATTTTGAAATTTCTGCATGTTTCGACCCCCATACTGCATAGGTGAAAAAATTGAAGTCAACAAAAAGTCACGTTTTAGTGCTCTTTCATAGCTTAAAATTCATTTCAGGCCTTTTTAGGACTTTGTATATGTTTGAAAAATTTTCAAACAAATATTTGAAATTTTTGAAAACTTTAGGCTTCTGTTGTCTTATATTGGATTTTTTATGTTTTCAGCAAAAACATTTAGTGAGAGTCTAGAACAAAGGTAACACCTAATTCTACATACAGCCAACATTGCAACAGCGGAAATCTGCCATTTGCTTGTAGGTGCAGGGGTTCGGACCCCACCCCCCTACAAGACTTTTTACCACCGAAAAAACTGATTTTCTCTTTGTGAAAAAAAGTTTTTTGAATAAGTTTCGTCAGAGTGCATAGACCGTGAAAATCTCACAAGCTGTGGAAACTTAGCCAAAAAAACTTTATTTCACAAAAGGAAAATCATTTTTTCGGTGGTAAAAAGTCTTGTAGGGGGTTCCGAACACCCCCCCCCCCCCCTACAAGCATATGGCAGATTATCTTATTACTAGAGAGAGAGAGAGAGAGAGAGAGAGAGAGAGAGAGAGAGCGAAAGAGAGAGAGAGAGAGAGAGAGAGAGAGAGAGAGAAAGAGAGAGAGAGAGAGAGAGAGAGAGAGAAGAGAGAGAGAGAGAGCGAGAGAGAAATGGAGAGAGAGAGAGAGAAAGAGGAAGAGAAAGAGAGAGAGAGAGAGAGAAGAGAGAGAGAGAAAGAGAGAGAGAGAGAGAGAGAGAGAGAGAGAAAGAGAAAGAGAAAGAGAGGGAG
>NW_027451595.1:0-38110 GCF_964194025.1 Convolutriloba macropyga
AAGCACAATCTTAAATATTTTCTCCTACACTTCTTTTTAAACCTTCCATATAACATTCAATATCAGTATAGAAGACTTTCTGTGCTTCTTGTTGTTTGTGATAACTCTTGAATGTTATATGTTTTTTGTTGGGCAAACAATCTTTGGCTTTATCTGTGCACAACAATTGACATCATTATAATTAGCTTCAGGGTCATACCAGTATTCACAGTTATCATAATGTCATAGTTTAAATCTTTTTTATTGGATCTTCCTAGTAAAACATCTTTACTTCTATTCGGTGCAAAATATTCATTCCAAACTAGTAGTCTAACGTTTTTTCTATCTTTGGAAAAAATTTGAAAGCTTACTAGTATTACGACTTTACCATTACCCCAAAGTTTATATATAGTTTAACTTTATTGTGGATTCTGGTTATATACTCAAGACCACTTTCGCTAAGCTCATAGTCATCAACTAGATTAGATACATTTTTGCTTTCTGTAAAGGTAATATATATATATATATATATATATATATATATATATATATATATGTAAATATTATATATATATATATGTATATATATACCAAGGTTTACATATATATATATATATATATATATATATATATATATGCAAAGTTTAACTTTATCTTGGATTCTGGTTATATACTCATTATCACTTTCGACAAGCTCATAGTCAACAAATAGATTAGATACATTTTTGCTATCTCTAAAATGGTAAAAAAAAATGTTCAATTGGTAAAAAAAAATGTTCATTTGGTTAAAAAAACGTTCAATTCAATTTATTTTAAACTGAATGACCAGAGAGTAATTCAGATCTGAAGCTCTGTCACAGAACAATCATTATTCAGTAAAAGAAGTCAATACATTTAATTAAGAAATGTATTTTCCTTTTCTTTTGTTTCCAGTTGTTTTCTCTTCCGGTCTGAACAGCCATTCTGAGTATGTGAGTGAAAATTTTTCTTTAAAAAAGGTGTAAGATATTGAAGAATATCTATTTGAGACTCTTTATTTTTTCTAGACACAGAATCTTCTGAAAACTCGCAGGTACGATAGAATTGAAACACAATTTTATGCAGCACATAAAGGAAGTTCCCATAACGGTCACAAGGAATATGGAGATGAAAAACGTCAGCTTTTTAACGATAATTGATGTAGTAGTAGTATAAGCAGGGGAGGTTTTAGCGTCTTGCCCTTGGGTGTTTCACACCTTCATTTATCAGCTAGTACAAGTTTTCAAGAGGTTTACAGTTTCCACGGTTGCCCAAGACTCTCCAGCTGCAGCTGTTTGTTTCATTGTAGCGTCTGTGAAAAAATGTCATGTACATTTGCGTCAAAAACTTCTTGCTCAGTGGTTTGTCAGTAGTTTTTTCTCACTATGTTTTTCAGTCTGGTTGCTTGGGTCCAGACATTTTCGTCGCATTTTCTTAGTCTGCGTTTCGGAATTTCGAATTCTTTGCTTTGTCTCGTTTCTGTTGATTTAAAGTTGGATACTGTTGCAATATTCATAATTTAGTTTCCATTTATGACAGAAAGAAAAAACAGGAGATCATGTAGTTCCATATACATGGAGATTGAGAGTATATTGAGTCGGATCAGTCGTGTTCTGTAGTCGTCCCATGAACTTCATATCCATTTATTGGCTGTTCTTTGTTCCCTCTCAAGTGCCTTGGACTCAAAATTGGAGGGGTACCACACCTGAGATGCATACGTGAGTACTGGTACAACATAACCAAAAAAGCATATAGCTTGGTTAGCAGGTTTGCGCAGGATGAAATGTTTCTCTTTTTGCATAGAAGGATCTCCAGATCTTGCTAACTCGTTTTTGGCAGTTTTCAGCCCATAAGTTTGAAGACATGGTTACCCCAAAGGTTTTTTTGGTTTTTCACATTTTCGAGACTTTGGTTTTCTCTAGTGATTGGGGAATCACCACTGATTGACAGGATTTTGCTCTTTTTAAGGTTAAGGACCATAATGTTTTCGTTGCTCCATTGTTGAATGGATTTGGTTGCATGATAAGCTTCTTTGTGACTTGATGTTATAACTTTGAAGTCATCAGCGTATCCATATGCCGGTGCTCTTTGTACGCAGTTGGGTAAGGTGTTGATGTACACGATGAACATTAAAGGCACCAGGATTGAGCCCTGTGTTACTTCACTGGTGACCTTGGACATTTCAGACTTCTGTTGTCCAATTTTTACTCTTTGTTGTCCGTCTGTCAGGTAGCTTGCGAGCAGTTTTAGCAATTTCCTACCAATTCACATGTCTCCCAGCTTGGATGTGAGTTTTTGGTGGGTAACCCTATCAAAAGGTTTGCGGAAGTCGATATAGAGGGCGAGGATTTCTTCGCATTCTTTTTTGTCCATGCGGTTGAAAATCTTATCTAGAAAGACTACAAGCTGCAGGACAAGTTGTTTTTTTTTCTCTGAGTTCGTGTTCGATCAGGGGTACATCCTGGCGAACAGAATCTTCTCAAAGACCTCGGACACGTTTTTGAGTAAGCTGATTGGACGGTATTGTGATATGTCAGCGCGGTCGGTTTCTCTGTATATTGGTCAGATCGCGGAGATCTTCCAACTAGTGGGAAATTTTCCTTTGTTCAGTCTTGTCTGGAAGACTAGCTTAAGGGATTTCGCTAACGCTGGTGTGTTTGTTAAAATGATGTTACCAATTTCATCTGGTCCACATGTTTTGTTTATCAGGAGGCCACGTAGGGTTTCTTCGATTTCTTTTTTGGAGATGGTAAAGTTATTGCGCTTTGATTTTGGATATGTTTGTTTTTGCTGTATTTGCCCTTTGTCGATGAAGACATCGGAGAAAAAGTCTGTCGGTCTGAAGACTGTAAATTTGAACAAATTGCATTTCTTGTTGTCGGTATGTGCTATTGTCTTCTGGGATTGTCCTTTTGCAGTGACGGTGTAATACATTTCGTCAGGGTGTTTTTTTGTCTTGTGGAGAGATTTGAGGTATTTTTGCAAGTCGGACATACGTTTTAATTTGAAGAGATTTTCTTCTTGCACAGTCCGGTCTTTGATGTCTTTTTACTTTTCATTCTCAAGAGGAGAGATAGTTTTTTGTTTTCGTTCATATTTCTTTTCATGGTTTTCAACGTTTTGATTTGGTGGGAGGTGGGAGGGGTTACACAGGGCGGAAGTTGGGCTCGGTGATAGGTAACATGGGGATGTGGGTGTTGACGATCTCTTGGAGCCAGTTGTACCATTGCGTCACCAGTTCATCAATGTTGCGATAACAGTATGGCGTGAATGGATGTTCAACATTGTAAGTGTTCATTTTCTGCAGTCGGTTTTTTGATACACATGTTGGATTTTGGGTGGCGGTGGCTTGGTGGATATGTCTGTTGATATGGTGATTGGGAATGGTTGGTGGTCGGAGCATCGTTTTCCGTTAACAGAATAGCCTACTTCGAGTTTTGTATCTATTTGTGCAATTGCGATGCTTTCAGGTGATTACGTGAGCAATACGTCTAAGGATGGTTTGTCTCCATGTGGTAGGGTTTGTTGTCCAAGTCCATTTTGTCCAGGTTGCGGACCACATTTTCCTCGTACTTGTCCTCGGACGTCATACTCTCCCAAACAGCTGTGTCAGCTGTGTATCGTGGATTCTTGTTCTGCTGTTGTTCTCTTTAGTTCGTTTAGAGAGTCTTCGAGATTGTTTTTGCTAGCTCTGTTTGGACTGTTTTTCGGTTGTTTGTATATGCAGTAGGGTATTGTTGATTTCGGTTTTGTAGGTAGTTTAGCTGCCGCATTTTCATTGTCTTCTTCTTTCGGCTCTGACCAGATGTTTACTCTTTTGTGTGGCAGGTCTTTGATTGCAATGAGTACTCCACCATGTTTTGTTTTGTGGTTTTCTGTCTTTCCTGTGGATTTCGTATCCGCGGAGGAAGAGGGCTTCTTTCGGTATGTCATCGGTCAGCCAAGCTTCGGTGAGGCAAAGGATGTCACATCCCAATTTGGCAATTTCGTTTACGAAGGCTAGTCGTCTGTTGAAGTCGAGGAGGCTTCAAACCTTGAAGATTGGCGTTTTGATTTTTGGTTTTGTGTTTTCTAGTCAATCAAACTCGAGTGCCGAATCTTTTTGTTTCGACTCTTCTTTGTTGTCTATGAAGACCCATTAGTTGTCAATTGTCTGTAGTAGCCTCAGGTGTCGGATGCGTAGTTCTCTGGGATTGACCCCGGAGTCCAGTATGCTCCTACAGAGTTGGAGAATTTCACTTTCAGTCTGTTTCTCTTCGGGGTTGAGTTCCTGCGAAATGTAGATTATTTTACCTGAGAGACCAGGTTTGGAGTATGAAATCGTCTCTTGTCGTTTCCTCGTCTTTTGCCCACAACTGTTCTTCAGATTGGTGATACAGGTTGCTCTGACAATGAAAATCATTTTTGGTCTTGCATGAACTTCATCTATTTAATAAGTTCATCTACTTACTAATCAACGGGAAGAACAAAAAAGAGAATGTTTGTCGGACTTCTTGATCCAGAAGAGTCATACTTATTTGAAATAAGATGTCTATATTAATTGTTTCACGAAAGTACACAGTCACAATCAATGCCACTTTTCTTTAAAAAATCAGCGTTAATGAAAACCTTACGGGCTCTTTCTGTATCAGCTTTGATAGGAAGAACTTAATAAAACAATGGGAAAGAAAAATAACGTAACAATTGATTTTTTGTGTCTATAATTTCAAAAATTTCAAGAACTCAAACTTGCAGCACACGGATTGAAAATCAAAGTGCCTTCGACCTTCTCATAACCAAAATTCTAAACAAAATTAAGACAGCAAATGTTAATAGTGAAAATATTCTTAACAATTTTTTTTACAAAATATTAAAATTGTCTGAGACACTGTAGCCTTATCTTTGGGAACAACCTATATTCAATTTTGGAACTTTTAGATGAAAACACTACATGTTTGATATCATCAAGTATAGAAAAAAATAAAAAAGCATTTGATAGCCTTGAAGATCTCCTAAATCCAGAGCCCGAAATTTTTGATGGCTAATTTTCGAACACCGAAGTTAAAAAACTTTTTCAAGCAAATTTTTGAAGTACCGACAACGAGAGCCTCACAAATGTTTGCTTAATTATTATGGTTTTCTAACGGCTTTTATGATTATCATCTTGAAGTCTTAAAAAGACAAAAAAGCAATAAAGATAACATTGAAGAATTTCTTGACGGCGAAGGTTCCAAAAATTTTTAGTTTTCTGCTTGAATTGTTTGCTTGACATTTTATGTCAAAAAAACAAGAATTGCAGTTGAACTGCAAAGTTTAACAGACTAACCAACGTCTGTTCTGTTATTATAAAGTGCTAGAACTCAACCTTATAGAAATGTACACAAAAATTTTTTAAAACAAAACTTATTAGCTTTTTGTTTTTCCACCCAGAAAAATTGGAAATATCATTTCTGCAACTAGTGTATCTTGAAACAAAAATCTCCTTTAATTCTTATCATCAAGTAGTTCTTCTGGATTCCGTTTTTTCTTTTAGGTATCGACTGGTTTTGCGGTTTTACCCAAGCATGGATATGGGCCTTTGTTGGCTCTGGATGTGGTTTTGCCTTAACTTCAGTTTTGATTTTGACCAGTTCTTGCTGATTGTTTTGTACGCAAGTGTTGCACACAAGAAGATTATTCTGGCTAACTTCTTGGATGCCATATATAGCCATTTCGCTCATTCCAGTGCAGCTGGATGTGAGATGCATCGAGTCATCGCAAGAGACACAGTGGAAGAGAGCTTCGCGTTTGCTGATGGGGCTTTTGCAGGTTTTGCAGTTGCTTTCACTACGGACACGGGTCATTTTTACTATCTATTGCGATTCCGATCTTCCGGTGTGCCTCCGTTTTCACGAATAGATTGCATTGGTGGTGGGAATAAAATTCTACAGCTATCAGTTTCGGATGCAATTCCGATACTCCGAGGAGCCTCCGGATTCACGAAATCAAAAAGATGGAGGTAGAAAGAGCGGAGAAAGTTTTTATGATAGAGCAGTAGTTGCTTAAGTGTGCAGTTATGCTGTTATTGATAACGTCGTTACAGATGACTAGTTCGTTTTTATTCTTGAGGACAAGTTTGCTTTACAGTGTTTGTAAGATTCCTCGTGTTTGGGTTAACTGAGAGACCAGGTTTGGAGTTTGAAATCGTCTCTAGTCATTTCCTCGTCTTTTGCCCTTAACTGTTCTTCAGATTGGTGATACAGCTTGCGCTGACAATGAAAATCATTTTTGGTCTTGCATGAACTTCATCTTTTTAATAAGTTCATCTACTTACTAATCAATGGGAAGAACAAAAAAAGAGAATGTTTGTCGGACTTCTTGATCCAGAAGAATCAAACTTATTTGAAATAAGACATCTATATTAATTGTTTCACGAAAGTACCCGGTCACAGTCAATGCTACTTTTCTTTAAAAAATCAGCGTCAATGAAAACCTTACGGGCTCTTTCTGTATCAGCTCAAACTCAGCACACGGATTGAAAAGCAAATTGCCTTCAAACTTCCCATAATCAAAATTCGAAACAAAACTAAGACAGCAAATGTTAATAGTGAAAATGTTCTTAACAATTTTTTACAAAATATTAGAATTGTCTGAGACACTGTTGCTATATCTTTGGGAACAACCTATATTCAATTGTACAGAACGGGAAAAAATAATCGAAAAAAAGGAGTGGTTTTTCACCTAATCGAATTGAACAACTTTGGAACTATTAGATGAAAACACATACATCTTTGATATCATCAAGTATAGAAAAGATTGAAAAAGCATTTGATAACATTGAAGATCTCCTAAATACAGAGCCCGAAATTTTTGATGACGAATATTCAAACATCGAAGTTAAAAAAACTTTTTGAAATAAATATTTGAAGTACCGACAACGAGAGCCTCACAATTGTTTGCTTAATTATTATGGTTGTCTAACAGCTTTTAAGATTATCATCTTCAAGTCTTAAAAAGAAAAAAAGCAATAAAGATAACATTGAAGAATTTCTTGACGGCGAAGGTCACAAAAATTTTTCTTTTTCTGCTGGAATTGTTTGCTTGAGATTGTATGTCAAAAAAAAACAAGAATTGCAGTTGAACTGCAAAGTTCAACAGACTAATAAACGTCTGTTCTGTTATTATGAAGTTATTATGAAAACTCAACCTTATAGAAATGTACACAAAAATTTTTTAAAACAAAATTTATTGACTTTTTGTTTTTCCACCCAGAAAAATAGGAAATATCTTTTCTGCAACTAGTGTATCTTGAAACAAAAATCTCCCTTAATTCTTATCATCAAGTATGCAGAAAATGACCAAGAGGGCACGGGCCTCTTTTTAAAGTTTTGTTTTTCAGAATTGTCCGACAAAAAATCAAAAGTTGCAGTTGCAAGTAGTTCTTCACCAAAAGGTTAAACCATCCCAGCCCTATAGAAGTACGACACACAATACTAGTATCACAATGAGCTGCCTGAACTCAACTCTATAGAAATATGAACAAAATTTTTGTATGAAATACGATTGCCTTTTTTTGTGTCAAAAGAAATGCAAAAGCCCAATTCTACATTTATTATCTCTGTTTTTTGTCATTAGGTGTTGGAGAAAAAAGAAACAATTTTTAAATTTCTTCTTGATCTAGAATAGACTAACAATTTTTAAATCAAAATGTCCTCAGTTTGTAATTGATCGACTAAAGTTCAGAAAAACGGTTTCATGTAACTCTTCAGTGAAAAAGTAAAGCACAACTTACAGAAACCCAACACACGATTGTTGTGTAACTGTGAACTGCCTCATCTAAACATTACAAAGATATGAAAATGAATTGAAAAAAATGTGATTTGTTTTTTTTTACATTTTCGACCAAAATACCCAAAAGCCCAACTTCGTTTCCGATTATGATTAGCTTCCCCAACTTTGCTTCCGCAAAAAAAAAATCACCTGATTTTCTTCAATTTTCCCTTATACGCTTTGTTTGGATTTTGTTTTGTTACATACGGGAGCTTTTAACTGGTGCGTTGCGCTTTATTGAGCTAAAACCTGTTTTTGCGTTTGAATTTCCTGTTCATTTCTGTCTCCGGTTCAAAAAAGTTGCTACGAATTTTGATCACGTTGTGTTTGTTATTTTTGTTGATTGGTTGAGCACCGTGTACACTGTTCCCTTGATATTTGAGTTTTGCGTTTTTAGCGTTCAATTGTTTTTGAGAAATCATTTTTGTACAGTTTTAACATTTTTGACTAATTCAAGAAGAACCTAAAATTTTGCGGTCAAGCCTCGGGAAGATCTATTTTTTTTTTGAAAAAAAAATTAGATGACCCAAGATCGATCCATGTATCCCTCCACAGTTAAATCGCATATTTCTGCCGTTTTCAAAATTATTCAAAATTGCTTCTTGTTAATAATTTATGACAAAATTAAACACTAAACATTGCACCAAAATTAAACTTTCTGAAACTTTTTTGTAAATGTTCCTTGTGAATTTCGTCAAACGCTTTTGAAAAATTGAGATACAAAACAATTAAACTCATTATTGTGTCATTATCTTTTTGGAGTAAACGTTGAAATTACCCTCCCAAGGAGGATTTGGACACTCAGCTTAGCGTGCTGATTGTTCTGTAGAATGTCAAATTGTCTTTTTTATGGTCTTCATAATATAGAGAGAGACAAGTGCGAACTTCCGATTGTTATGAAGCTATTTGTTATATTTTGGATGAATGTTTTGGATAGCCTTTTGGACCAGATTTGAAAACAATTTTAAACAAACTTTCTGGCCAAGTCGATATGTTTGATTATGTTTCGCTTATAGTTAAATTGAGTTCAATTGCACAAATTGATTGATTGCTTTATGGCCAGGGGATGTATAGTAGTTGGTGCTAGGAAAATTGGCCGACAGGGCGTTTAGCCGACAAGGAAAAATTGAGAAATTTAGCCGACAGTTTTATCATAATTGGTCATACAAGTCTTATTTGTCCATAAATTGGTCCATAAAAGTCAGTAGTTCGGTTGTGATAGATTCATATCAAGTCCCACGGGCCGCTGAGGCATGGCCATGGTCCGCGAGGCATGGCCAGATGCGGTAAAATACGGTCCGACTACGGATAGACCTGCGTTACACTAATTGATGAAAAACTGCGGTATATTTGTCCGCTTATGAAATAGTGTTTTAAATTAACCAATCTCAGCTTCAGAATTAATTTTACGCTAATTTTACTTAAATTGTCGGTTAAATTTCTCATTTTTTGGTTGTCGGCTAAACGCCCTGTCGGCGAAAACGGTGGCCACCATAGTAGTGTATAATAGATGTATCTCAAATAAAGCTATCAGAACTAATCATTGGTGGGACAGAACTTCTGATTGATGAGGCTTAACCGGCCATATAAAATGGGGATTTCATATATCCAGCTATATAAAACAAGGATTTTACTTGTTCAAAAATTCAAAACATAGAATGCCTACATTATAAAATAAAACATTGATTCTATTCTGTTTCTCACCAGGTTTTCTCGCCCCCCATTACAATTCATGTGTTGTTAAATAGGACATTTCTATGTAAAGAAGCACGTGCGTTTGGGGGTCTTAAAAGATATATGCCCACTAAGCTGGGGGGCCAAAACAGATTAGATACGTAACCATTCTAGGAACGCATTCGAAAGTGTGAAGATTAATTAAACTATATCTACTTGGTCTTCAGAAAACGTTCTGATTTTTTGGGTCTTTCCTATTATATAGCTCCCCCAGCTTACTAGTTAGATAAACCATAGGTGAATATGTGAATATTGGTGAATATGTCCAAACTTGGTGAATATGTCATAATTGAGGGGTATATTTGTGATAAACTTTTTGAAGCGCTCCATACAACTGAGCATCCACACAAAAACAGGGCTAGAAAAAGGAAAACAGCATTCATGCAATCATTTTATTAGGTGTACTAAGCCAGGTGATGATGGGAACAGCTACATAATTACGACAAACACCTGGGTACAAATGCTCATCGTCAAAAAAATTTTCTCACTGCTCTTCCTCGGTGTTTTTTGTGTTTTTCAGGAAATGGAAGGTATGGTTTGTTCTGCTGTGGATGACTTGTCATGAAGGCTGAGAGCATTGAACAGTACGGTTGTTGGGAAAAAGTCCGTATGTTACGCACTAACTTTTATCAGTGTTGTATGGGAGTTTTAAGAGTAAATAAATCAAAGTGTTTAAATAGAATATCCGTCATTTTAGTCATTTTACAGCAAGGACTTTCAAAAGTTGTTTCGTAGTGCCATTCTTAGCAAATATAATTTGAAGGCAATTCGCTAGAAATAGCCATTAATTTATTAATTTGAATGCGTGATACATTTACTAGTTGAGTTGTTTGTCCCAGTGACCATTCCAACTTAAAATTTCAGGTTCAATCTTTCCTATAACTATTAAGTTGGAAGTCAAAAGAAAATAAGAGGTTTTAGCAAGAATTTGTAAAGGATTCTCGAAAATTTTTCAACTGATTGTCAGGCTGGAGCTCTAGTGTTCAGGTTATTGTCGATTCCGCAGGCTTGTTCTTTGAATTATATTAGTCCTTCGTACATTTAAACTGATCTTCAAGTAACGCAGTTTCAACCGTTTGAACGTTTCTTGATGTTGTTTAGGTACATATACATTTCCGTATTAGCACCTACTTTATCGGCAAAATTACTTCACCAAAATTCAATTTCTTTCACTGTATTTACCAATTATACAAATTCATCTTCACTGAAATTATACGCACGGTACGTAATAATCTGTCAATCTGTGCCCAGTGCGACGATTCCCGGTAAAAATGGAATTTTCCCGGTAATATTCCCGATAAATTTCCTTCATTTCCCCGCGGGAAAATTATCAATTGTTGTTTTCAATAAAAATAAACAATTTAGGGGTCACAGACTTAGATGGAAAAACAGAACAAATATGGCCTTGACAAGTGTTTAAATAAAAAATAAATTCTAGCATTTATTCGGATTATTTGAGGGCTTATTTAACAAAATCACCACGTGACCATCAGACACAAAATAGGGGCGTGACACTACCTGACTATTAGGACAAGGTTAAAGTTAGGCTAAAGTTAACAAGGTAAGAAAAAGAGAAAATACAGTCTGGTTAAGTAATGATAGAGACTTAAATATAGTTTTAATTTGAATGTGAAGAATGGCGAAGAAATTGAAATTGAGCCATAGAAAAGGGGTTGAATTTATCAAGGAATTAAGCGATGTTAATGGAGTAGTGCTTTGTTACGGCTGATATTAGTAGTGAAAAACTAAAATTATCTTTACGCACGTTCTGGTTCGTTTAAAGCTTTAGAATCTTTTCTTGACTGTAATTTCCTTAGGATTTTCTGCAAAACTTCAAGAAAATAACTTGAATTTCGTAACTCAAAAGTCATACAACTTGACTCCAAATACACTAATGCTCGCTCTGTTAGTAATATGTTCATCAGATGACATTTACGAGTGGCTATTAAACATTACATAACTGACATTTACAGTTAAAGATAGTATTCTGTTCAGGAATTTAATCTGTTTACATAGCAAATTATTAAGTAAATATGAAATTCACCATATTAAGACAATGATTATGTAGAGAAGTTGAACGTTAAACATAGCAATATGGCGTGATAATTGAAGGTTCATCAAAAACTAACATAAAACATTTCTGACACAACATTTAACATCAAAGCAATCTTTAAAACAGAAAAACTTAGTGTATTATTCAAATATTAACTAAAGTTTGTTCATAACTGAAATGGAAAGTATGAATTCGCCCACATATCAAAAGCTGTCAAAATTTTGGCATTGCTTGTGACATTTAGAAAGCGTATTGACACAACGCAACTAATTGATTATATAATTATATGGCAAAAACTAGATGGAATTTGAAAAAAGGGAAAATATGCCGTTCAGGGTAAAGTTGCAAAGTCGATGAACAAAATGAGCATCGAGACTAGCACCAATGGTTAGAGTATCAAGTGAAATGTGTGCCCAACCTCCCCCCCTTTCAGGGTCCTAAATTCAAGTGCCTAGGAGCTAGAGCACTTCAAAAGTACAGCACTTCTTCAAGGTCACCCGACTATCGGAAACAAAAGTTGTGATCTTGAGATGAAAACTATTGAAAATGAAAGCAACGCATAAGGGAACGAGAGTACATATGAGAAATATACACTAGTGACCTTGAAGGTCTTGCACCAAGGTTAAATATTATTTTTTGCAACATTTTAGTATGATTTTACATTATTTCTAATATGAAAATGCAACATTGATCGAACTTGACCCAATTCCATCGCTCTAATAGATGGGAATTGCCGGTAGAGGGCATAGGTATATACTCATCATAAAACGATCTAATAATTTGATACGAAAAATTTAAAATATTAGTTTTGACCGCAACATAGCGGGCCCAATTTTTGGTCACAAATCCAAAAATAAAGTCACTTGCGGTCACTATTTACAGTGATCAAAATCACAATAGGTCTTTTGTAGCTACCCGTTGCAGTTTTTACTAGCGCTGATCTGACTATTTGGTCGTCAATCTTATGAACTTCTGGAATTCTTCCTAACGGGAAATTGAATAGGATGCACAATCTTATCGACTATCGAAACCAGGTCACCAGTTTTTGGCTCGATAAGTTCTTCCTTGGCCCACTTCGTCCTCTGCTGTAGGCTTGGCAAATACTCAGACATCCAACGGTTCCATACGGCAATTAGGATGCTATGTTGATCTCTGAACAGCTTTCTGTAACTCGCAGTAGTGTTCCAGAAAACAACGCATTTGGCCGATTAATGCTAATTTGACCTATCAGAAAGTGTTTTGGTGTCAGTGGCTGCAAATCGGTGACATCTCCACTAACATCCGTATGTGGTCGGTTGTTCATTAACTGCTCAACTACACAGAGTACTGTGCGAAGTCTGTCTTCAGTTAAGCTCTGTTTGCCGAGAACATTGTACAAAGCTTTCTTGAAAGATTTCACAAGACGTTCCCATACACCTCCAAAGTGAGGAGCTGCAGGCGGGTTGAAGGTCCACTTGATGCTCTCCTCTGCCAGTCTACTTGCTATTTCGTCTTTCCTGAGCTCCTGGAAGGCTTCCTTGAACTATCTAGCCGCTCCAACAAAATTTGTTCCATTGTCAGTGATTATTGACTGAGGCTGACCTCTTCTTGCAATGAACCTATGAACAGCACCAATGCAAGCTTCAGTGTCCCAGCTGTCAACCAGCTGCAGATGAACAGCTCTAACACTCAAACAGGTAAAGAGACACACCCACTTCTTTATTGTACGTCTGAACATCTTTACTTCAAACGGTCCGAAATAATCGACACCGGTATTTGTGAATGGTCGGACAAAATTCGTCACTCCGTCTGTCGGTAAATCACTCATCTGTGGAGTTTTACCGCTAGTAAACAGTTGACATGTTACACAATTGTGTTTCACTGCTCTCAGCGCGCTTCTTAATCCAAATATCCAAAATTTCTTCTGTACTTCGTTCCGAATATACTCCACCCCTTCGTGATGAAAAATTTTGTGCTGATAGCTCAGAATCAATTCGACTGCTCTATGTTTGCTAGGCAAAACAACTGGGTGTTTTGTCTCGAATGTTAAATTAGTTCTCTTCAGTCGTCCTTTTGCTCTCAGGACACCGGTAGAATCAATGAATGGAGATAAGGAAACAATTTTGCTGTTTGAAGAAACTGTTTTCTTGGATTTCAAGTCATCAATTTCTTTAGAACAGACTTCCAGCTGAACTAATTTCCAAATCAGTTGTGCACCTTCTTCTAGTAGTGAATGCACTTCAGAGTTCTTTCTGGCAAGCGATAAAATCCAAGCAATTGTTCGCCTCAGTCGGTTGTATTGGCTGTATCGTTTCCAATCGACAACACCAATTACTTCGTTTGCCACGTAAACTTGAACATTCATATCCTGCTCTGCTGGAAGCTGATTATCTTCGTTTAAGAAGATCGGTTGTAGCAGCCAATCTGGACCCTTGATCCAATTACTGTTGGCTATGTCATCGAAGCTGAGACCTCTTGTTCCAAGGTCGGCTGGATTCTTAGCACCTTCCACGTGGTGCCATTCGTCCACAGTTGAAGTATCGAGTATTTCTGCTACTCTGTTTTCATCAAAAGTAGGCTGTTTCCCGTTGCTCGATCTTATCCACTGTATGGCTGTTGTAGAATCAGGCCACATAAAAACTTTATGGAAATGAATTGAGTGTTCCTTCATGATTGTGTCTTTCAGTCGATTCCCGGTTAATGCTGCCATGAGCTCAAGTTTTGGAATTGTGTGATGCTTTACAGGTGCAACTCTGGTTTTTCCTATGATAAAGGATACTTTACGCTCTGATTGATCGTTTTCTGTTACAAGATATGCTACCGCACAAAATGCGTCCTCTGAAGCATCACCGAAAACGTGCAACTCATTTTGAATGTTTTCGCTCGACGTTTCATACCATCTGCTGACTTCAAACACTTCACCGGCATTCAATTCTCCGACCCAATCCGAGAATTGATTACTGAGGTTCTCGTCGATAAATGAGTCCCATTGTTGTCCTCATGTCTGCCATATGCTTTTCAGGATTATTCTTCCACGGATAACAAATGGAGCTAGAAATCCCAAAGGATCAAAAACGCTAGAGACAATTGATAGCACTTTTCGCTGGGTCCAATAGTTTTCTGGCTGAAACTGTTAACCTCTGCATACTTTCAGCGTGTCGATTTTGTTGTTCCATTCTAATCCAAGAATCGTCAGGGCCTTGTCCTGTACTTCATCTTCATCAAAATTAGTAGCCCACTTAGTTAGTTTGAAACCACCTTTTGCTAAAAGAGCAATTAATTCCGCTTTGACGTCAGCAGCTTCTTCCCAACTCTGCAGCGAGACAAGTTGATCATCCATAAAGAAGTTATGGCATGCTATGTAACTAGCTCGATCTGAATTTTCAGCATTGTCCGTTGCTCATCTTTGTAGCGCAAAGTTTGCACAAGTTGGAGACGATTTAGCGCCAAATATGTGTCTATTGTACTGATACTTTACTAATTGATCATTTTCATCTGACCATAGAAACCGTAGAAACTTTCGATCTTCCGGTCTGACTTCAACTTGAAGGAACATTTGTTCAATGTCGGCACTCAAAGCATATCGGTTCTCTCGGAATCATGCCAAGATTCCCATCAGACTGGCTAGCAAATCCGGACCTGCTAAAAGCATGTCGCTGAGACTTGTCTCGCAAAATTTGCTGGCTGCGTTACATACTCTTCTCACTTTGTCGGGTTTGTGAGGATTCAAAACTGGGTGATGTGGTACATACCAGACCTGCCAAGTCGCTGCTAGAAAGAATTGAGATATATCCTTTACTAAGATCTGAGTTAATTGTTTCTGTATATTTCACTTTAAGTAATTCGTCTGTCTGTAATCAACGCTGCAACCCTCGAAGTTGTCCAAATGCTGATGAAAAGTTGTTGGATAAAGCTGCTTGTTCACCGCTCCATAATAAACCAACTTCATATCGTTCGCAGTTGAATTTGATCGTTGAATTTATAATCTCGGTGGCTAGTTTGTCTTCTTTTGTTCTCTTCTCGGCAACTTTAAGTGTTCCGTAGGACTCCATATCCCACCACTTCTTGACAACTTCAGCTAGTTTCATGTCGTCGTCGTTGGCTACATGACACGTTGCGCTGAGTTTTAGCTGATTAATTGGAACTGGACCCTTGAGTGTCCATCCAAGTGGTAACTTAATAGCCCACGGTTTGTTCTCACCGCCATTTTTGTATTCGACGGGTCGAATCAGTTCATAAGCATTCTGGCCTAGAATGATCGCAACTTTCTTCAAATCGGTCTGCTTGAAACCCACACACTTCAATTAGGGATACTTTTCTTTCATCTCCTGGACATTGTAAACGCTTGTTCCAGTTTCCAAGTTCTTTTGACTGTGAATTGTGAGTAGCTTTCCTTTGTCCTGCATGCAGTTAGCCGGCCCAATTGTAGCCTGAACCGCTCTGCTTGTTGTAATTTGTGTGCCGTGAATTTCAGTATTATTTAACGACACTGGTTCTCCACGTAATTCAAGCTTTTCTAACGAGTCTTCATCCACCCACGTCTGAGTGGACCCCGTGTCACAAACAGCAAGAGTATCTTCGAATTGTTTTTCATCTCCGAAGATTCTGACACGTGCTATTTGCATTAAACCTCCTATTGACTCCACATTGCTGGTTAAATTAGTCACTTCTGTCTTGTTAATTGGGTTTCAAGTTTTCCTACCTTTTCTTGTAGTGAAGCAACTTGTTGTGGGTTTTCTCACAGCCATCAACGCCACAATATCTTTTCCTTGGACAGTCTTTTGCTGCATGGTTATCAGCAAGACAACAAAAACATAGCTTCTTTTCTTTAACGACATTGTATCGTTCATCTATTTTCATGTTCTTGAACTTATCGCAGTTCCAGACCCTATGATTTGAACCTTCGATAGGACATTTCTTTCGGTCCAAGTTTTATTGTCATTTGAACTGAAGGCGGACTCGCTGGGCTTTGGACTTTTCTTGAAATCAGGTTTCTTACCGAACTTTGTCGTTTGTGTTTCGAATTTTGACGATGTAGGCGCTCAATGAACCAATCGCTCATGCACTTGCGCTTCTTCTTGCAACCAATTATTAAACTCGACCAGGTTTGGTATTCGTCTTGCTTTGGTTGGGGCCTCTATAAAGGCAAACCGTCGACGCTTTGTATCTAACGGCAACTTACTGACCGCAATATCAAGGTTACTAGAAGAAAACAAGTCGTTCGAGTACCCAAATTGCTGTAGAATGTTTACAAACGTTGATACCGTATCAGCAAACTCTATCAAGGATGATAAGTCGCTAAATCTAACCTGTGGGAAGTTCTCAATTTTGGCAATTTGTGAAGAGACAATGTGATGAGGCTGGCCAAACTTTCTTTGCAGTGTGTTCCAAGCCTGATCGTACATTGTTCCAGAGTAGCCCATTCCATTGACAGCTCGTTTTGCGTTTCCAACAAGCAGTGTCTTCAAATGGCTCATTTTCTCGTCTCGAATAATACTGCTGCTGTGTATTGTAGACAGAAACATTCCACTCCATTCAGGCCAATCCAATGGATTACCATCAAATTTGCGCAGTTTTAATTTCGGAAAGTTTCTGTTACTATTGTTGGTTGGTGTTGAAAAGATATCATTACCGTTGTCCCTTGGAGACAAGAATGAATTTGAATAGGCGTATCTATCAGATGAAAATCGTCTATCTCTGCTTCCCAGAGGTGTACTTTGAATTCTTGTTTGCTGCTCAAATGGATTTTCGATATCTCCTCCTGAACTGTACTGCTATAGATACTTTGTTAAACGACTTGAATAACTATCTGTCTTTAAAAAAGAACTTGATGGACGCTCCACTTCTGGCAGTTGAACTTTGGGGTTTTCTGCGTACTCATCGTATTCCTCGTGAAGTTATTTCGGGGAAAATTCGTCATTAGACTCTGTTTCACTTGATTGTTTAGATTTGTCAGAAGTCTTTCAAGAAGAACTTTCTAATTCGGCTTCCATCAAGCAAAGTTGAAGTTTTTCCTCAACTTGTCTCATCTGTTCTTCGTGCTCTCTTTGTTTTCTTTCAAACTCCATTTGAAGCTTTTTGGACTCGATGTTGGCC
This sequence comes from Convolutriloba macropyga, assembly GCF_964194025.1. NCBI lineage: Eukaryota > Metazoa > Xenacoelomorpha > Acoela > Convolutidae > Convolutriloba > Convolutriloba macropyga. The sequence continues at coordinate 17,648 of NW_027451595.1, forward strand.
TTCTTTTTGGCCTTCTCCTGTCTTTCTTCAACTTTCTGGAGCTTTAGCAATCTATTCTCCTCCTCTCTTATAAGCTTGTTCTCCAATGAGTAATTACTAGATTTACCCACTTGACTTGTGTTTTGAGTCGGACTGTCGCTTTTCTCTTTCTGTGAGCCACTGCTCACAAGGTTTACGCCATTGTCGTGATGAGTAATGTCCGTTGGAACTGCTGCATTTGGAGCATCTTCTGCCAATGTAGTGAATGTGAAGACTGAAACTTCCCCAAACGAAACCATTCTGTTTTCTGATGCTGCTGCTTTTAGATCGAAAAGGTTCAAAATGCAGCATTTGTGATCCGTAAGACGACTTCTGTAGTCAATACATTTCTCTGTTACCTCAGAGCAACCAGTCCCACCGTGTTTGGCCTCTACTTTACTCAGCTGATTGAGTAACTTGTCTTCTTCTTCAAAGTATGCGTCAACTTCAGATCTAGCTCGAGCAGGACGATAGTTTCCATTCAACAATCGTATCAACTCTTCTCTTTTTCTTCTGAGTTGGTCATACTTCTGATTCAAATTAACCAAGTCCAAAGAGTGCTCTTGACGGCCACGTCTGAATGGAATGATGATTTTTTGTTGGGAAGAAGCTTGTTGTTCTGATGAAGAAGGCATCGACTTCTTGGCAACCTTCTGATTTTGTCGACTTCTTGAACATTTTGATAGTAAATAACAACAAATATTATCTTTTTAAATGTCCGGGGAGAACACGGACCATTAATGTTACGGCTGATATTAGTAGTGAAAAACTTAAAATATCTTTACGCACATTCTTGACTGTAATTTCCTTAGGATTTTCTGCAAAACTTTAAGAAAGTAACTTGAATTTCGTAACTCAAAAGTCATACAACTTGATTCCAATTACACTAATGCACGCTCTGTTAGTAATATGTTCATCAGATGACATTTACGAGTGGAAATAAAACATTACATAACTGACATTTACAGTTAAAGGTAGTATTCGGTTCAGGAATTTAATCTGTTTACATAGCAAATTAATAAGTAAATATGAAATTCACCATATTAAGACAATGATTATGTAGAGAAGTTGAACGTTAAACATAGCAATATGGCGTGATAATTGAAGGTTCATCAAAAACTAACATAAAAAATTTCTGACACAACATTTCACATCAAAGCAATCTTTAAAACAGGAAAACTTAGTGTATTATTCAAATATTAACTAAAGTTTGTTCATAACTGAAATGGAAAGTATGAATTCTCCCACAAATCAAAAACTGTCATAATTTTGGCATTGCTTGTGACATTTAGAAAGCGTATTGACACAACGCAACTAATTGATTATATAATTATATGGCAAAAACTAGATGGAAATCGAAAAAAGGGAAAATATGCCGTTCAGGGTAAAGTTGCAAAGTCGTTGAACGAAATGAGCATCGAGACTAGCACCAATGGTTAGAGTATCAGGTGAAAAGTATGCCCAATCCCCCCTTTCAAGGTCCTAAATTCAAGTGCCTAGGAGCTAGAGCACTTCAAAAGTACAGCACTTTTTCAAGGTCACCCGACTATCGGAAACAAAAGTTGTGACATTGAGATGAAAACTATTGAAAATGAAAGCAACGCATAAGGGAACGACAGTACATATGCGAGAGAAATATACACCAGTGACCTTGAAGGTCTTGCACCAAGGTTAAATATTATTTTTTCCAACATATTAGTATGTTTTTACATTATTTCCAATATGAAAATGGAACATTGATCGAACTTGACCCATTTCCATCGCTCTAATAGATGACAATTGCCGGTAGAGGGCATAGCTATATACTCATCATAAAACGATCTAAAAATTTGATATGAAAAATTTAAAATATTAGTTTCGACCGGAACAGGCTTTGAATGAAAGTCTCTAAACAAAAAAATTCAAAATAAGGTTGAATTTTTGAAATACTTAGGTGGTTTAAAGCGATTTTATTCTTATTTAAGGAGCTTAATGAGGGATATAATACTGAAGGCTAGTACCTGTCAAATATTTCAGACATTCAAGAACTCAAAGCGCACTTTCCTCTAACTTATGAATTGGTCCAATTGGTCTTCAGTGTCAAATTCTATCCATTGAGTTGCACGAAATATTTGATGTCGCAGGTAGGGATGGTCGTTTTTGTTGTTGTCGTTTCTGAGTTCCCATGTCTTTTGGTGAAAAAAATTTGGGTGGTCTCTTCAGTTTTTCAGTTAGATTGGCGACTATATCTTTTTTAGATTTTTTGGCACAGAAACTACCTGGTATAAGGACACATTGGTTCCATAAAGCTTCATGAAGTTTGGTAACATACGTTGAAAACAAGCAAATTATGGTATAATTACATGAATTGGATATGTAAAGCTAAGTTTTCGCTGGAGACAGTAATCATTAGGGAGAACGAAACTTTGATTGGCACATAAGTTTCGAATTTCTCAATGAGCTCTGGTTTGAATGTTTTCATATCACTGGTTTCCTTTAATTCCGTTTTGTACTTCTTAAAGTTTAGCAAGTTCCCCGGCAACTAAGAAAAAAAATTTCATCTGACTGGGCTAAAATGTTTATGACGCAGTTTATAATGCTATTGAAACTGCCAGTTAATTGGTTGATTTCTTTGAAATTTTGGAATGTTCGCTTGCAAGAACTAAACATTCCTGTGATTCCACCGCATCATCCATTGCTCATAGCAATTCTTGGGCTACTGCTGGTGTTATTTCGAGGCGGACGGATCCTTTTTGTTGATTTGCTGATATCATTTTTTACTCTAGTTAAGAATTTCTGGTATCATTTCGTAGTTTCTGTACTTCGGTTTTGGCTGCCATTATTTCCTTGAGGATCTTTCCGCAGAAATGTTCTAGGTTGAACGATCCACTATCGTTGATATAGTTTGTGATCACAAACTTCATCACAAAACACTGTCGGCGTAACTCATTTTGCGGTCCGTCTGTTAAGTAGAGACTCTACTTGCAGTTGAGATGTAAATTTTTTTCGGGGAAACTACTAAAAATTCTATATTTTGATGAACGTCTCTTCTATAAGGATATTAGATTCTTGAAGAAAGATAACTCGGTGAACTAGAGTATCTTCATTATTGAGTGATGTCTCAAAAATTGATCGGAAAAGACCGAGAAGGACTATGAAAGGGAGTATTGTTTTCGTGTTTCGTTAAAAGCAACTGGGTTTCAGGACTGTCTTCAGGTATTCTGGTTCGCATAATTGGGTCGGCTCACATAATTCTTCTAATCTTTCCGGTGATTATTTTCTCGCTTTTTTGGTATACTCAGGCTTTTGGTTGTTTTTTTCTTAATTCTATAATTGTCTATATGTATTTTACTAGCTTTTAAGTCTACTCTACTTTAGATGCTTTAGTTGAGAAGTGTGTTTTTTGTTAGTATTAAGTATAAAATGGTGCTGGTTGCCTTTTGTACGGCTTAGAGGATGCGAAGAGGTGGTATCTTTTGGAAATTGCGGTTGGAGGTTAACCTATGCAGTTTTTACATGTTTCATTGAGCTTTTTGAATAATTTTTGTAAACTATATGCAACATGTGTTTCTTTATCACTGTTCGCTTTATTGATATTAGCTGCTAGCACTGTTCGCAATTTGGCCAGGTTTGGTGCGTGGAAAATTGTTCACTGCTTTGCTAATGTTCATCCGGCCTGAAAACTTTCAAGTAGCACTGGGGCAGTTTTTGGAGATATGGTTTTAGGGAATATCAACAGTATTAGGGAATATCAATACTTTTTTGTAATGCATTTTTGGAGGTGATATGGAATTGGTCACTGGAAACTGGAGAGGGCATGATCTAAATAAGTATCTAACCGTTTTTCATATTGTTAATAAGTTTATAAGAGAGTTATACTATTGGTTTAAGAGTTTAAACTGACTAGACCTACTTTTAGTGATAATAATACTTTTGGAAATCTTGACAGCCGCTTTCACTATGGTGTTTTGTTAGTATTTAGCATAGTGCCATTAATGTCGTAGTAGTTTTATAACTGCAGATATGATAAAAGGCAAGTTAGGACATAAAGGGTATATGATAAAAGATAAATGGAAACTTAGATTATAATAGCAGATAAGTACATGATAGTAAAATAAAGAGTAGTAATTCCACAGTTTTGTTGTGTCTATTGTTGCTATGTGGGTTAAAAATTAGTGAATGTTTGTGCCTGGCTGTTATTGGGGGAATGAGGAGCGCCGATGGAAATTGATTAGTTCTAGAGCAACTTCCATCATCGTTTATTGTAGTTTCGTTTGTAGGCGAGTAATCTCTTAAGCTGGTTGCAGTTTCCTCTCTTTATACTAAGTATTTACTACCAATTTTTTTTTGGAGTGTATGACTGCATCAATTTTGGTTTCCTGATGGTTCGATATTATATTTTGACATATTCGAGAACAATGTAACTTTTAGTAAAACCACATTTTTCCGTTTTTATTCAAATTTGTCTGTCCAATACTGGTTGTGATCTGCTTCTAAGGATTCTAAACATATTTCTCGATTCCCTATAACTGGTTTATGCAAGGAAAACTATGTTCGAGAGGTTTATGCTAATTAACTTGATTTTGTCGACTTTTTGATCAATTTTGTAAATTGAATCAGATTGAAAAATTATGTGAATTTTTCAATATTTGTTCAATTTTGAGCAATTTTTTGTTGTTGAGCCATTTGAAAATATCAGTTTGGAGTATGTATGAAGAAAGTTTACGTTTAGTGGTACGTTTTTTTGGGTTTTTATGTACATTTCTGGAAAATAAAAAAAATGTAGAACTTCAGGGTCCTCGTGGTCACTGCATTTCTCAAATGCAACTCAAGAAACTCTCGAGCGCAACAAATTGGCTAGAATATATCATTTTTCACCGATTTATGGCAGTTTTTGCTATTTGAACCTGTCTATGTTTGGTGCGTCAATTTTCATCTTGAATAATTTGTAACTGTTCATATGTTTTTAAAGCTAGATGGTGAAAAAAGTATTGTCTGGCCCTAGTACTAATTTGCGCTACTGAACTGTTGGGTTTATAGCCAGGAAGTGGGTCAGAACATTGATTAATGTTTCCAGGATGCTCGTTTTCAGTCATGAATTTTTGCACAAATCGAGATATTTGGAGGCATGTACTTGTCTAGTAATGCCAAAACGGCCTATATGAAGTGCTATTGGATAGAAGTGTTGCCTATAGTTGTCAGCTTTTATAAGGTTTTAGAGATATTTGTTACGTGTTTTGTTGAGCTTTTTCTGGAGTGTTTGTTTTTTTTAATTTTTGACTCCCCATTTTTGGTGAATAAGATATCGGAGTTTGCAGATAGTTCATTTTAAGCAAAGATGGCAATCTATAGAACTTATTAAAAACTAAGAGATTGGTGACCATTGAAACAGTTCGGTGCTTGAATTGGCGTCCGAACTTTGAGTTTATCAATCTGAAATTTGTCACTCAGTTTGATCAAATAACTGCAAATATATTTTTTTCACTTTCTCCAAGCTTTTTAATTTTTTGATCAACCTAATGAGTTTTTTTAGGGTTGTAAAACTAATAGGGAGTTACGTTGGGCTCATAAGTTAGCTTTTTGATACCATTTTTTGAGTCAAATTCTAGTTCAGTTTTTTTCTCAAAAAGTGACATCTTTGTACTTCAGTTTTTTGCATTTATTTCTGCTTGTCACTTAACGTTTCTTCCAAAATATCATGTTTTTAATAAGTTTGGATATCATAAGGATTTTTTTGGTAATAATAGCAAGGTGTGAATTTCTTTGCAAACCATAAAGATGTCAATATTCAGGGTGCTTGTGGCCACCGCATTTTTAATACTCTCTGATCGGGCTCAAACATGACCGAAATTTCTTGTGGCTAAAAAACACTGCAGAGCAAAATTGGTCTGCTTCAGTTATTATTTTTTGAATTATGATGGTTTATCTGCGGTGAACCCGGAGGTTTTTAGTTAATTCAAATGGCTTTGGTTGGGCTTCACTTTTATAGAGCTAAGTTAATCAATGAACTCTTAAGCGTACTTTTTCATATAAAATTTACAAATGTGGGGGGATTTTGTTGATGGTATAGGTAACTGCTATAAAAAAATATCATTTTAGAGGGAAATAACTAACTTTCGCTGTAGTCATTCTGCTGATTTTGCAGCTTATTCTGGCTAAAATTAGTACTGCTGATTCTGGGAAAATTGGGACAATGTTAAACGGTAGCATTAGGCTAGTAGTATACTTTTCTAAGCACAATTTCTGATTTTTTGTTACTTTTTTAAAATAAAATGAGGACAGAAGGTTTCTGGTAGCTGATTTAGGTTGGATTTTGCTAAAAGTAGCTAGAAGTAGCCATAGAATTCATTTGGGGTTAATTCACGACATGAATGTCCGATGTATATCAAATCACATATTAGTCTGTTTTTGTGCACTTTGGTGGGGTTCATTCTTTTACTCTTAAGTCAATTTTTTCTTCATTTTTGACAAAAATTTTGGCTACTTTGATGTCAAGCGCCAGCGGCCTGATATTCTAGTGCAAAAGAATCACTTGAAGCATTTTTGTATATGTTTTGAGAAATTCGACCAGATTCCAAATTCGAGCAGATTCATCACTAATTCAATTACTTGAACATTGGAGTGTTGGACGCGGTCAATGTCGGGCTTTTTTTGGGTAACTACGTAGACTTTTTGGGGACTGTGTCGGGTCCGTGCTTTCGAATGAATATATATACTTTAGTCAGGGTGTCAATACTTGACAAATGAGATCAAAAGCTATGTTAAAAACTAATTCAAAGTTTTATCGTAGCCACAGGCAGGCTTTTGAAGGATTGAGTGTCTACTTCATTCAGACAATTCTATTTCTTTTTTAACTGTTATTTTCCATTATTACTACTTTCTACTATTACTCATTTAACAAGTTTTGCTAAGCCTTTTGCCAGATCTGCTGATAAACAGTGTGCAGGTGAATGTCGGGATTGTGGAAAAACTGATGGGCAATTGAGTTTTTTAAACAGATTTGTTGACTAATATGGTTCCGATTTTCGTTTGATGTGCCTGTGGACAATTGTTTGGTCTGAGATCTGATCTGCTGACTGAGTTCGTTTCTGAAGTGCTTGGTTATGTCCCGTAACACTTTGCTATGCTAGATTTGACTAGACCTAATTTGGTCTGTCTACTTGGTCTTTTTGATTGTTTTGCGGACTGTGCTGATGCTTCCATTGCCTCTAGTTTTTTTTCTTGTTCATATCGCGCTCTAGCATTTTTGGGTTTGGACTTACTAGGCGTCTGATAGTTCATTTACATGTGGGTTTGTTTGGTCTTCTATGTGATATAAAATTTTTCTCTTAACCTAAGTCCACGAAATGTTTTGTCTGTTGATTCTTTTTTCTCTCCGAGCTGCGTTAATGAGCTTTTCATTAGCCTGCGCATCGGTTGAGAATTGTTAGCTCCCGCTCTATTTTCAGTTTACTCAAACTGTTGCTCTGGTGTTTCTGAGGGCAGTTAACTGTCGCTCAGGGCTACTTGATCTGATTTTGCATTGTAAGAGGATGCGGATGATACTAGTAGTACAAAAACTTCAAGTTGTACCTGACGAAATTCAATCTTTCTAATATTTCACCGTTATTCTTGTTATCCCTCTTCATCTGGGTTCCAATAGGCTATATTTGTATGAGAACTTTTGCCATTGCATTCCCTTAACGATTCAGGAGCTGCTTCATCCGAACTTGAAGGGTCAAAAAGCAGGAGATGTACTGGTGCTCCTCGTAGTATAACTGTTGGTACTGCTGTTTTTACCCGGTGTGAGTAAAGTGCAGGTTTTGCAAGGGCTTATGTTGTTTATTGTTCACAGAGAGTAACGTTTATGTCACTCTTACTGGGTGCGGTATTATAGCTTTTGTTCATTTCTGTGGTGCTTCCTGCTCCTAGACTAATTCGGTTATATTTCTTTATCAATTCGGTCTGGTTCTATGTGTGGCCGCTGAATAGTATAATGTTTTATAAATGGAGGTCACTAAGAGAACATATATATGCCAATCTTTCCATTCTGCCTCTGTATTGAGCTTAAGTATACGTTTCAAGGATCCTTGCGATCGTTCTACTGCTGCTATTGTTTAAAGGTGCTTTTTTTGTGGCTTGTTTCAACCTTACCTCCAGTAGACTTGCCTACTCGGGAATTAACTTCGACGTAAAGTTTTTCCCTGGTCACTAAGTATTCTTTTAGGAATGTAGCTACGCTGTAAGTACAGCTTTACTATTTCTCCTGCTACTTCATTGGCCTGTTCGTTGGTCACGTAGACGGCAAGTAGATGCTTTTTTTCTTGAAACAACTATTCAACTCAATACCTAATTATAGTGTGTTGACTTTCTGGTGCCATTTAAATCAATCTGAGAAATATCCCTTGTGTATTATTGAAAGAAACTAACCGGCTGTAACTTCATTGGGATATGATATTCGGTACTGTTTAGTTGAAGTAATTTTCGATGAAGCACAGTGAAACAATCAGTGGAAACGGAACTGCTTAGTGAAACCTGGATAAAAAAATGCGAATTTTTGAAATGTTGCTTTCATTCCTAGATGTCCTGTTGCTTTTTATTTGTGGCGCTACGTAGAGTCACTTTCCTTAAATGCTCAGATACACAGAATTGCTTACGAATTTCTTTGCCTGTATCATCCCCTAGTGATCTCTATTTCCGGCATGGAAACATGTAAAAGCATATTTTAGAATCTGGTTTTGATTACTTTGCTGTATCCAGTTTTTTTAAATATTCTAATGGCTATGTCTTTTTGAAATTAATTGGATTTTGTTTTTGAAATTGAAAAACCCTTAATTTTCTGTGAGGCGCATGTTATTTTGTCGCCATCCGTATTACTGGTAGATTTCTAATTCTTTTTTAACAATCATGTATCGTTAATATAGGTTGTGGTGCGCATATCATCACAAAACATTGTTGGTGTAGCTCATTTGGCGATTATGCCGTTAAGTAGAGTTTCTACTTGCTGTTAAACTGTTAAGTTTTTTAGGGACATCAGTACTAAAAACTCGACATTAATAGACGTCTATATTATAAAGATATTCTGTTCCTTAAAAATGATAATACCTTGAGCTAGAGTTTCTTCATTAGTGATTAATGTCTCAAAAACTGATCCCAAAAGACCGAGACGGACTTTGAAAGGAAGTATTTTCTTTGTGTTTCAGTAATAGCAACTGTGTTTCAGGACAAACTTCTGATATTCTGGATGACGCAGAGAATTAGCTTCTGGTGCTCCGTTTTTTGCTCGTTTGGTATACTCAGGTTTTTAGTTGTTTTTTTCTTTTTTTGCTAATTGTCTATATGTTTTTTTTCTAGCTTTCAAGTGCCCTCTTATTTTGATGTCATCTTGTGAATTGTGTTTTTATTAATATCAAGTATAAAAGGTTCTGGTTGCTGTGCTGGTTTTCGTACGGCTTAGAGGATGCGAGGAGGTTGTATGAATATGGAAATTGTGGTTGGTGGTTGACATATGCAGTGTTTACATGTTTCATTGAGATTTTTTGATAAGTTTTGTGAAATATATGCACCATATATTTTAATATCACTGTTTGCTATGTTGATATTGGCTGCTGCAGCAATTGGACCAGGTTTGTGGGTAAAAAAGCGTTCACTGGTTTGATAACAGTTCGTCCAGCCTGAAAAATGCAGTATCTGAAGATTTCCCCGAAGAGGGAGGATGATGGGACTTAGTTTAAGGGAATATCAATTGTATTTAGTACTGCATTGTTGGCGCTGATATAGAATTGGCGACATTGAAAGCCGAAGAGGGCAGGATCTTACCCTGTAACTAACTGTATTTAATTTAATTATTAATCTTATAAGAGCATTATACTACTGGTTTGTGAGTTTAAACTGACTGCACAGACTTTCAGTGTTAATGATACTTTTAAAATTCTTGACAACTTCCTTCACTATGGTGCTTTCCTAGTATTTAGTATGATGCCAATAATGTCGTAGTAATTAATATAAAATAATTTGTGTTTCGTAACTGTAGAAGGGATAAAGGCGAGATAGGACATTAAAGGGCTGTGATAGGCGATAGATGGAAAATAATTCTTGTCTTTGTTGTGTGGTTTGATTTTTGTACTTGAGTTGTGCAGAGGGAATGGGGAGCGTCGATGGATGTTGACATGTTTTAGAGACATTTTAATCATCATTTAGTGTAGTTTCATTTTTGGGTGAGTAATCTCTTAAGCAGATTGCAGTTTCTGCATTTATACTGGTTATAACAAAATTGTGTTTGTAGTGTGTGGGTGCATCCATTGTCGTTTCCTGATAATTCAAATTCATATAGTGTTATATTCAAAAAAAATTGAATTTTAGTTAAACCACATTTTTCTGTTTTTACGCAAAGTTTCAATTTTTTTGGACTAATACTGGTTGTGATCTGGTTCAAAGGATTCTAAGCACATGTCTTGGTTGCTTAAAATTTATCTATGTGAGGAAAACCAATTTTGAGAGGTGTTTGCTACCGAATTGGTTTTTGTCGAATTTTGATCACTTTTTTGTACATTGCGTCATGTTGAATTTATTATTTGAATTTGTCAATTTGAGTTAAGCAGCTTGTTATACTGGTACTTCTTAAAAGGCATCCGTGGGGCGAAGTAAAATTAGGGTCAGTGGCACGTTTTCTTGTATTTTGATGTGCAATTCCGGAAGGGCTAAAATGTAGACTTTCATAATACTCGTGGTCGTGGTCACTGCCTTTTTAAAAAGCTCCAATCGACTCAAAACTCCAATCGACAGAAACTTAGGCGCAAAAATTAGGCTTGATAAAAAATTTTTTTACTGATTAATGACAATTCTTGCATTCTTAACCTTGTTATCTTTGAAGCGTCCATTTTATGCAGAATATTATGTCACTGTTCATATGCTATTAGGGATAGATGATCAAAATAATTGTCTTCTCCTAGTACTAATTTGCCTTACTGAACTGTAGAGTCTGGAGCTATGGAAGGGTTCAGAACAATGATTTTTGTGCTAATGCTCTGGTGGCCTAAGCCAAGTGTTATTTAATATATATTTTGCCTATAAACCTCAGCGTTTTCAGGGTTTTAGAGACATTTGGCACATGTTTTAAGGAGCTTTTTCTGGAGAATTTGCATTATTTTGATTTTTGATTCCAATTTTTGTTTGGAATATGATGTTGGAGTTTAGAAACAGTTGACTGTAGGTAGAAATGGCTATCTATATTAGTGACTGCATGACTGTAGTGGCTATTTAAACAATTTGGTGCATGAACTGATGTCTGCACTTTCAGTTTTTCAGTCCGAAAGTTTTACCCATTTTAATCAATTACTTCCATTTTTCGATTTTTTTCATTTTTGCATGTCTGATCAATCTAGTGTGTTTTTAGGCTTGTACAACCACTAGAGGACTGATTAATCAATTTGGGCTATTTGATAACCTTTTTTGGTCAAACTTTAATCCATATTTTTCTCAAAACTGGAGCTTTCACTTCACAAATTTTCGAACTAAATCATATTTTTAAATATGGTGCAAAAGGAATGAGCAAAAGGAAGTTTAGGCCAATGACAGCAACATTTGGTCCATAATACTGAGTTTTATGAAGATTACTGTGAAACCCAGAAAGACGTCGAATTTCCGGGTGCTCGTGGTCACCGCATTTTTTAAATTGCTCTGATCAGGATCAAAATTTCACCTATTGTTTTTTCCGGCTTAAAAAAGAATTTGGCCTTTTTCAGCTATTATTTTTTGATTTGTGATGATTTTTCTGCAGTGAACCAAAGCGTTTTTAAAAAGTTCTTGTCGTGGCTTATTTATTGGCTTATTGACTGTGTTAAACATAGGCATAATATTTCAATTGGGTAAAGTTGGGCTACACGTACATAAGACTAAGTGATTCAAAAGCAATTTTTGGGCTCTTCGGGTTGTGCGATGTTTTTTTATGACTTTCTCCAGAAAATCACAAATTTGGTGTGCTGATTGCATAATTATTTGCTGTCAAAGCCAAAATTATCGTTTTTGAGGAAAATAACTAAATATTAGCTGTATTGATTCTTCTGAATTTGAAACCTATATTGGTTAAAATTGGCACTGCGGTTACTGGGTTAGAATTTGACAGGATGGCTACTGTTATTTCAAGAGTGAGCAGTGGGATATTTTAGTTCAAAATTGACAATTGAAGCTTTTTTGTATATGTTTTATGAAATTCAAGCAGAATACAAAAATGCAAAAATCAATTGCAAAAATCAATTCTTGCAGGTCATTTTGTCTGCTTAACAAACACTGCAGCGCAAAAATTAGGGTTGATTGGAGCACTTTGGAGATAGATATCACCATTTTTTTGAGATGACCTAGAGGTGTCGGACAGGGTTAAATTCGGGTTTTTTTGGGTACCTAGATCTGGCTGGAAAGGGCCGTTCATATTGCTGTGATTGCTACAACTAGTAAAAGCATTTTCAGCAAACTATGTTATTTGAGGTTTGGATAAATGTTCCCTGAGTATAACAAAAACTGAATTTTAAGGTTAATTTTTCAAGAATTTTGGGCCTTTTTTGAGCTTTTCAGCCATGTTTCTCGAACAAGATAGAATTTTGGGGGAAAAGTGGGTACTGTTAGACTGTACCGGGTCCGCCCATTCTAATGAACATAGATAGTTATGGGTAGGGGTCAAAATCTTGAAATATGAGATAGCCACTCTCAAGCTTTGAAGGGAATAATTGTTTTTTTCCTTGAGAAAAAAATATTTGATGTTTGACTATTATTATTCATTATTACTATTAATTTTCTTTTACTCATTTAAATTGTTTTGCTGAGCGTTTCGCGATTGCAAGATCTGCTGATACACAGTGTGCAAATGAGTGATGGGACTGTAGGGTAACTGATGAGAAGCTGAGATCTTCTGCACAGATTTGTTGACTAAATTAGTTTAGGTTTTGGTCTGGCGCTGCTAGAGAGGAATGCTTGGTCTGAGAACTGATCTGGCAACATTTTTTTGCCAGATCTAGCTTATGTCCTGGTATTTTTTGCTCTGCTAGCTTTGACTTGATCTAAATCCATAATCCATCTCTCTTTTTGGTGAATTTCATGGTTTTGCGGATTGATTTGCGGATTAAATGATTCTAGTGCTTTTCTTGCCTCTCGTTTTTCTTCTTGTTACCATCTGGCTCTTGTTTTTGGGTTTAGGACTTCCTGGACGTCCGACAATTTTTTTATAGAAAATTTTTTCGGTTTCTTTGTGTAATAAATTTGTTTGTTTTTACCTAAATCCACGTACTGTTTTTGTGTCCGGTCTGCCTTAATGAGTTTTAATTGGTGTGCTGGTGCTTTTGTGGAATGACTTCCAGCACTGCCGCTCATGGCAGAGGTGGAGATAATGCTCCGGGGTTAATGTGTGAGAAATATTGCGGGGGGATATTGTTGCTAGTGATCCACCTAGAGGAAGGCTTAGGCGACTCTAATTGGGTCTGCTGTTATGGCTTTTGTTCATTTCTGGTTTTTCCTGTTTCTTGATTTTTTCGGGTATGTTTTTTTATCCAACAGGTGTTGTCAAATTATTGCTGGCATTTATGTGTTGTCAAATTATTCTTTCGGGTTATTGACTTTGAGGATTGATAATTTCAAGGTTACCTAAAGTTTCAGTTTGTTTGATTTATATCAATCTAATGCGATGGACAGATTGCGTATAGTTCGTGTTTTTTTTTCTGATGATGTATTTCGAGTCAGTAAGGATTTCTATCTTGCTGAGTGGTAGCCATTCTTGAACTTGAGAAGCAGTAGCCGCTGTCTGTTTTAGAAACTTAGGGTTCAAAGTAAACAGATTGGTTTTCCTAGGATTCTTGAGGCATTTTTTCATATTACATTTTATACTTCAGACACAATGACGTCATTTTTTCTGTCTTTTCCCTTAATTGCAATAAGTCATCTTGCATTTCAATTGCGTAGTCGGAAATGACTGCAACTTTGTCCCTTGCTCTCTGTTAAAAGCTGATATTGAGGGGTTTCATGGACTCACTTCTATGTAATAAAGTTGAGGGGCAAAATTTTGTTGCTGAATTGTTCGATGTATTATAGATTAAGTTAGCTATTGTAACCTATGAATGCCAAACTTTCCATTTTTCATCTGTTTTGAGCTTCAAGATGCGTTTCAGTGGTCCGTGCGGTCATTCTACTGCTCCTTTTGTTGAAGAATGCTCTTTTGAGGCATTTTTCAGTTTCACTTCCAATAGACTTGCCAACTCAGACATTAATTCTGACGTATAATTTTTTTTCCAGGATCACTAAATATTGTTTGAGGAATTTTCCTAAACTGGAGGATCACCTTTACTAATTTTCTAGCTACTGTTTTGGCGTATGCGTTTGTCAAAGAGACTGTAAATTGATTTTTTTTTGCAAAAATGGTTGTTCCCCTCAAAATTGTTATGTTTTGTTTTCCTTATGGGTCCAATAAGGTCAATCTGTGATTATTTCTAGGGTATGATTGTAAGGAACTAACTAGCTTTAACTTCGGCGTGATATGATTTTTAGAACAGTATTTAATTGAAGGCATGTGTGGAAATTTTTGATGATGCTCATGAAATGCCAAGTAAAAACTGGATATAAAAATCCGAATTCTTGAGTTGTTGCAATAATGCCTTGATGTCCTGCTATTTTTTTAATTGTGGCGCTCATTTCTGGTCTCTTTTCTCAAATGCATAGGTACACGGAATTGCTCAAAAACGCATTTCCTGTATCATCATTGAATTTTCTATTTCCTGTATTTTCCTGTATGAAAAATCTTCAAGAATTCTTTGGTCTAAATGCTTGTGGTAAGCTCTGTATTACTGTTCTGGTGATTATTTTAATGCTTTTCTATTTTCTATAACATTTAAGTGATCCTCTAGAGTTTAGTTGTCTATTGCTTTTGAATATGAAAAACCCTTATTTTTTTAGTTAGTGGCACCTTATTTTGTAGTTTTTCCTGTTCATCACAAAAACCCTTTGGTTTTAGAACATCCATCTTCTGGTTATTTACTAGTGATTCAAAATATTCGTCGTAAAACATTACGTTCATTTCTACATCTGGATTTTGAGCTTCTGTATCTATTTGAATTTTGTGGCAGGAAATCCATCTGTTAGTTTGAAAGACATTGTTGCTGTTTGGTTGCTCTCCATGCTGGAGACAAACTCTGTAGCGTAAGTAGTGCGTCCTGGAAGGTGGGCAATAACTTTTTTGAAAGCAAGTATTCTGTCTAAGCAATTGCAAAATGATGTCGACATTAACTTCGTTTTATAGAACTGTGTAAGCCTTTCTTCAGTTCAAATGATTTTCATTTAAGGTAATTATTTGATTACATTACTCTCAAATGAAAAGTGAAAAGCAGTCCAGTGCATAGTAAAAAGCTAAGAAGTTTGTTATAAATTTCGAATTTTCATTGAGTTCGATAAAACAAATATGATCCAAAGGATAGAGGCGCGTATGTTTCTTTTCTCTCTTCCTACTTTGAGTCACATAGTCTTCTACCATCAGTACAAAAATTGCACCGTGATAACTAGCGTACCAAAAACTTATTTTCTGAATACCCAGTTTTGGCAGTCTCATTGTTACGATTGTGGCTTCCAGCAGGTCTTTCTTTTCTATCTATAAAGCTTTTACATGTTTCTCTGTCGTTTTTTTAGGCATCCTTCTTCAGCAGATTGTAAAATTGCTTTTGTTTCTGATCTAAATCAGGGATATAGTTTTGAAAGGACTGTGTAAAACCGATTCATCTCTTTACTTGTTTTGTTGTCTTTGGACTTTTGAATTTATCTGGATTTGGATATAAGGGATTTGGATATTTTCGATTTCCCTGGGGATAGTTTTTCCGCACTTATTTTATTGAATGAATTTCCTTGTTTTTCTTGCTATTCCAAACTCTTTTTTTAAAAAAAGTAAAGAGAAGTGTTTCTCGCAAAGCTGGTACCAATTGTTCAAAATTTGTTACCGCTTTTCCAATGTTATCCATAAATTGGGTAATTTTCCTGAAGCTGGAGACGGGTCCAAATAATGTCTCAAGAAGGAAATAAACCTGATTCCTGACTTGTTCAGTCCTTATGCAAGACACTTTCATTCAAGAGCTCTAGAAGCAAATTTAAATTCTAACAGATACACTGATACATAGTGTGCTTTTTGCAAGCGGTAGTATGCATGAGAAATTTTGAATATGGTTCATGCTTGTGTATTAATACATTGCATCGTTCACAATTGAAAATTAGAAATTTTTGTTCGGATGATCTTTTTAGGCGGGTGCAAGTGGTTTACTCTTCTTTGAATTGCGGGTTGTGCTGATACTTTTATCGCCTCTCTCATTTCTTCTTGTTCTCTTTTAGATGTTTTTTCCTGGTTCTTATACTACCTGGACGAAGGGTTTGGATCCTTCCCGTAATACTTTTTCTTTCTTGACTATTATTATTCGTTATTACTACTATCTACTATTACTCACTTAACTTGTTTTGCTAAGCCTTTTCCCGGGATTGGAGGATAACTGATGAAAAAGTGTGAATTTTTGCAAAGACTTTCTGACTGAAATTTTTCAGATTTTGGTTTGATATATTTGGGGATGAATGTTTGGTCCAAGAACTGATCTGGCGACAGTTTCTTTTCTTAAGTGCTAGCTTATGTCCTGGAATTTTTTCTTTGCTAGCTTTGACTTGATCTAATTTCATATCTCTACTTGCTGCTTTTGATTGTTTTGCTGTTTACTGGTTGTTCTGATGCTTTTTTGTCTCTCGTTTTTCTTCTTGCTCCAATCCAGTTTTGGCGTTTCTGGGTTTTCGGACTACTTGAGCGTCTGATGGTTCAATTACTTAGGGGTGTGTTTGATCGTCTTAACCTAAATCCACTTGTTGTTTTTTCTGTCGATTCATATTTCTGTCCGGGCTGTCTCAACAAGCATTTCGTTGGTCTGCGCTTCGGTTAATATATATTAGCTCCAGCTCATTTTCAATTAACTTAAAGTGTTGATCTGGTGTTTTTGATGGCAACTCACTGTCGCTCAGGGGTTTTTGTTTTAATTGTTCATCGTCTGACGATGCGGGTGATAATAGTGGTAAACGAACTTCAAGTTGTGCTTGACAAGTTCCATCTTCAGTCTATAAGTCCGCCGTTGTTTTAATTATCTGTTCATCATCTGGGTTCAAATAAGATAAATTTGCACGCGAACTTTTGCTATTGCGTTTCTTAGCGAATAAGGAGCTGCTTCATTCAACATTGAAGAGTCAAAAACCAGGAGATGTACTGGTGCTACTCGTAGTCTCACTGCTGGTACTGCTGCTTTTGCCCAGTGTGAATGAAGTGCAAATATTGCAAGTGCTGATGTTTTTTACCGTTCACACTGAGGAACCGTTATGTCACTCTTGCTGTGTGTCGTGTTAAAGCTTTTGTTCATTTCTGAGGTTCCTCCTGTTCCTAGATTAATTCGGGTTTTTTTATCCAACAGGTCTGGTTCTATGTGTTGTCATCTTAATGGGTCAGGTTGAAAATTTTGAGGATTGATAATCTCAAGGTTATGTGAAATTTCAATTTGTTTGATTGGCTTCAATTTAATGCAATAGGCTAATTGCATATAGTTGGTGTCTCTTTTTCTGATGATTTAGTTAAAGTCAGTAACAATTGTTTCCAACGTTTTGCTCGGTAGCCTTTTTTGACCTTGATTAGCAATAGGTGCTGACAACTCTAGAGCCTTAGTGTTCACAAATAAACAGAACGCTTTTTCTGGGATAGGTTTTGTTGACGCTTTCTGGTCATATTGGTTCTCATAAGTCAGACCCAATGTTGTCAGTTTGTCTTTTTTAATTTCCATAACATTTTGCATATTGGCTCCCTGCAGTCCATTACATAGTCAAAATTGACTGCAATTGCGTCTACTATTTTCTGATAGGGAGGGTTTTTACTGGTTGTGATGTAATTTAGTTGAGGGGCAACATTGTTTTGCTGAATGGTACGATATATATTATAGATAGAGGTCGCTAGTGCAACTTATATGGGCCAATCTTTCCATTGTTTCTCTGTATGTAGCTTGATGGTACGTTTCAAGGGTCCGTGCGGTCATTCTACTGCTCCTACTGCTTGAGGATGATTTAGCGAGACCTGTATACTTCCAATAGACTTGCCAACTCAGTCATTAAATCTGACATCAATTTCTTTGCTGGTCACTAAGTATTGCTTGAGGAATGTAGCTAAACTGTAAGAACAGTTTTACTAAGCCTATGGCTACTTCATTGGCATAACCGCTGGTCTAGTAGACAGCAAGTAGATGCTCTTTTGACATTATGGGGCCAAGTAAATCAATCCGAGGATTATTTCCTAGGTATCATTGTAATGAATTTACTGACTGTAACTTCTGCGTGATATGAGTTTTAATAATCTGTTTATTGAAGGCCTCGGAGGCAGTTTTTGATTAAGCTTGTAAAATGCCCAGTACAACCTGGATATTAATATATCTTTCTGAGATCTTGAATTATTGTTTTAGTGCCTAGATGTTCTGCTGTTTTTCAATTGTGGAATTATATATATATATATATATATATATATATATATATATATATTTATAGTACCTTTTCTTAAACGCTCAAGTTCGCGGAATTGCTCATTTAGTGCATGCTCATCATAATTGAATTGCCCGTATAAGAATATCTTCTTCTGTGTAAATGCTTGTAGTAGGCTTTTTATTACTGTTATGGTAAATGCTTTTAATACTGTTCTATTTTCTATGGCTTTTTGTTGTTCCTCTGCTAAGAAATATTTAACTAAATTGTTTGTGAGATCTGGGAATTCATCTGATGGGTTTCGGTACGGAACTCAATTTATTTGTTTCTAACTTTTGATTTAGAGAAATCATTAACTAGTTGTTAGAGTCACGTTAATTTTTGTATTCATCATCAAATCCCAGTTTCAAGGATATCTATTTCTTCATTGTTCACTCTGTATCCTTGAGCTGCTGTATCTATTTCGACATTTGACAGGAAATTTATCGGTTAGTTTGAGAGACATTGTTGCTGCTTTGTTGCTCTCCATTCCAGAGGGAAACCGTGCAGCTTTACTAGTGCGTCCTGGAATGTGAGCATTTACTATATTGAAAGCAACAATTCTGTCCAAGCAATTCAAAAGTGATAGTGGTTTTAACTTTGCATGAAAGCATTGTGTAAGAGTTTTATTGTCAGTTAAAATCTTTACTTGATAACTTGACCTTCAGAGGAAATGTGAAAAGTAGTCTATTGCATAGTAAAAAAAAAACTAGGAACTCGTTGTTGTGAATCGAGAACAATGATTTAATTGCGTTGGTTTAAACAAATGTAATCCAAAAGACACAGGCGCGCATGTTTTTCTCATTGCTACGTTTGTGGTTTCCATCAGTTCTTTCGTTCCTACTTCAAATTCTTTTACATTTTAATCTGTCGTTTCTATTTGACATCCTTCCCTTGTTTTGTTGTCTTTGGATTTTTGAATTATTCGAGGAATTTGGATAATTTTGATTTCTCTTGGGATATTCTTTCTGCAGTTATGTTTTTGATAATGAATTTGGTTTAGTTTTTAGGTGGTTTATTCTTCTATATTTACACAAAGGTCATTTATCAAGTGGTTTTGCTGTTATAAATTCAATTAAAATCCCAATCTTGCTGAGCTTTTTCAATGGGCAAAAAGAAAACTAATAGATTTTGATTGACGAAGTTAATAAATGGTATTAACGCATCAAAGCTAAATCTAATTGCAGTTTGTTTCGCGAAGGAAAAGGTATTGGTGGACTTTTTGCATAATTTTGCATACTTCTATTTGGAATAAATTTTGTTTTCAAATCTGTGTTATATCCATCGTCAAAATATTGCTAACTACTTCTTGTAATTCTCCTGCTATGGCTTTCTAATCATGCTTCAGAGTCAATTTTTCCCAGTAAAGTGTGATCAAAAACTAGATTTAACCCTGGTGGTTACCCTTTGGATCAAGTTCACCAAGCCTCCATTTCTGACATCTTTAATAACTGTTCGTATATTTCTCTGCAACGGTGTCATTTATGTCAGATCTGGGCACGTTTCAGGTGTTGAAAAGCAAAGTCATTAATTTTTTATGGCCGGTTCTGTGTGTTGCGCTTTTCGTTTTGGAGTAAAAGTATTTTGTATTATCTGGGTTAACTCTCTAAGGTAAATTTTGCTACATCTGACTCGTTAAAAACTTTTTCACAAGCCTTTATACTATTCATTTTATATAGCATTTGAGTATTTTTTGCGGTTCAAATCAGTCGCTCTAACTTTTCTGGTTGACTCTCAGTTTGATTAAAACTAACACCGATTAGTTTTTGTTAACAAAAAACAGTGTAGGATTGCCCACATTTTTATCAAGTTTGGTCTGTTTTTGTTTATTTTTTTCATTTTTATGCTTTTTGTTACATCTACATCTGGTAACTTTTCTGCATAGCATGACAACCTGAAAGATGAATGAGAACTTGGTTACTTCTTTGCCTTAATTGGTGG
>NW_027451596.1:0-22507 GCF_964194025.1 Convolutriloba macropyga
ACAAACAACTGTTGCTAAATAGTTTTAGCTGAACTAATAAAATTAAATTGTTAAAACTTAACTAGAAATGGATGCAAGTGCATTATCAACCAATAATTTTCATATTATATGCTCCTGTGTGCCTCAGGGATGATGTACGGCTGACGGACTATTCAAATGCGCGTTTATGATGATCTTGAAAATTACACATTGAAATTAAAAAATCCGATACAAAGAACCAAGAAAATAAGAAAATGCATTTGCTATCGTATTTGCATGAACTAAATTAAATCAGTATTCCAGTACAACAAATACTAATTGAATTATTTGAGTTAAAGTTTCGTAATTATATCAGTTCAATATAGTTTTTTCAATGTATACAAAAAATAGAATCCGGAAAAGGAAAAAAGAAAACAATTTTTACTGCTATACGGATTGTTATGAAATAATTAGTAAAAGTTTATTAACAGCATTATAATCCACAAAACACGAGTTTTCTGAACGTATTTTTTTTCTTATACTTCATCATTAGCGGAACTGTTGAGAAAAGAACTAGCAACTGCAAAAATCAAGCCAATTGAAAAACTTGGCAAGACACTTTCTGAAAAAATATTTTAATCTGGAGCCAGAATCAACGAAAATTATGGATGGGTATCTAGTTTAAATCGCGGGAACCAATTGAACCATACATAAACCAAAAAGTGTTATCGAAAAAAACTCGACTGCACAGTAAGAGCAAACTGTGTTTAAATACTCGAGTCACAGATTAAAAAATGCAAGATCGATGAGACCTGGGGTTGATGTGGTGAAGTATGCACCAGTTGATCCCAAGAAATTATTAGCAATGATTAGACGGACCATACGGAAAAATAAGTATGTTTCGAGTAAGCTCGCATTAGCGCACACTACCACAAAATCTATACGTTTCAACCCTAGGGGACTATATGCAATGTTTCGCTTCCATGTTTCGAAAGTGCGACAATTTGAAGCTGTTCCACTACGATCAGATCGTGCGATCCCCACAAAAATGACCATGAGCAGTCAGACAAAAACGTTGACTTGATTCAAAAATCGCTTGTGCACGATAAAGTGAAAAATTGCTCGAAATAGTACAATCTAAGGCATGCTTATTCCGATGGAACAAATAGAAGAAGAATGCACAATGAAGGAGGCAGTATGAAGGAGGCAGTCGTTAATTATGTTTTATTTTTCTATGAATCCTCAAAAATCCAACAAATAAAAATAGAACTAAATACATAATTACTAAATACATAATCTAAAGACTGAAATCCGCGCTCTAATAGATTTTGTCACAGGCTTAACATTTTCCAGTGTTGATTTTGTTAACTTGCAGCTTATGATGAAAATGCAGTCGAGCTATCTTTCTTAATAAGCTCGCAGAAAGAAAAAAAATGTTGAAAAATTCTTTTTTCTGCGGGACTCAGACGCCGAGTTCATCAATTTATGATTCGATTTATTCAGATTTGTGACTTATTGTTTAACACAACGCACTTATATGACTCGAGTTTGAAGTTTATGATTGGAAATAGCACATTCATGACTCTTTGCGCGAGTTATTCAGACGTATTGGGATTAGGATCTGATTAAGTACTCTCATGATTTGTAATAGCGTATGGTCCAGGCCATGACCTAATAATAAGTGTGATACAGACCATGCATTTAACGTCTGCTAGAGTTCAACCCTAGATAAAAATATTTCGAATCGCATTTCGGCCACTTCAACCCGGAGATTCATGCTACCTTTTTGAAAATTTTTACAAAACAAGGAAATAGCAATTTCTTACTTGGTGTAAACTTCTATAACCATTGTCTTGAGACAAAGAAATGAATATTTCAGCGATTTTTATTCCACTGACTCCTAGACAATTTGGAACACAATAAACAAAAGTGACGATAATATTTTAATCAAATTTTAGTTATTAGACAAATACTGCTCAAATTGCAGTCCTTTACTATGCGGGTATACGAAAAACAAATGATATAAATCTAAGATAGCTTATAATGTTGTTTGTTAAAAAGCATGGCCAACGTGAAAAACCCTTTTTAATGCCATTTGGTACCAATAAAATTTATGAAGAAAATGGCTTGCGTTTTCCGCCACCGATTTACTTTCAATGAGGAAAGCTCTTAAATTTTGTGAAATTGGTTTCTACAAAGTAATTGAAATCTTAAGTTGAAAAATAGGAGCAAATAAAAGTGAACAGTAGTTACGTTTGGTTTTAGGAATACATCACAAAATTTTTATCCACTTTGAATTGAAGCAAGCATAACACAATTGTGATTAGCCTACCAAAAAATTATCACCAGTAATTTTCGCAAAAAGTAAAATTTATCACAGATTTAACATCCTAGTATATATATATATATATATATATATATATATATATATATATATATATATATACATATATATTGATATCCATATGGGAAATGCTTTCCATTTTTTGTATCAGTTTTCTTCTTACCTTCTTACCTCACTCAAATTTCTCTAAACAAAACATAGACAAAACAAAGAAATAAACCAAAGGTCGGAGACATAAATGAAATAATGAAATGAAAGAAAGAAATATTGAAATATCATTAACAATGCAAATTGAACTGTAAAACAACAGAGTTAAGAAAGTTTCTTTTGAAATCAACGAGGCGGCTTCCAAGAAAAATATGGCTAACTCTTGGGAGCTCGCTGATTTCACTAGGCAGCTCAAACAAAAGAAATTTTTGGAAGACAACAAATTAAATTGGAAGACATCAAAAGACATAAACTAAACTCCTTAAGCCATTTTGTTTGGGATATTGTTTGAGAATATTGACTAATGGAAGAACAATCCTTCATTTTTATTGATCGTTTTTATAACTTTTGATTAAGTTATTAATTGCAGAAATATCACTCAAAATTTTTTTATAATCTTAATTACCGATTGTGCTCTCAAGTTGATAGTCATTTTTATAAGGTTTTCTAAATCACAATACTAATCAATTAAAAAATTGTCTTTTCCATTTCTTCTTGGTCAGCGGTTCAAAGGATGTCGTCGGCGCTTAACTAAAATGATGTTCCGTAAACACGCTGCAGATATGACTAAGACACTTTCATCAACATTTAAAATTAAAGTGAGGCATTGTTTTGCAATTATTCTGCCGCCTGATTTATGTTCCGTTGTTTGTTCCCGTGTTTTTTATCTTCAGCTTTCATGTTTTCTTGTTTATGCTTCCCTTGTTTGGTCAATTATTTGGTGCTACTATGTCAAATCCATTAATATTTTGGGCGTATTTTAGACCTACTCACTTAAATGCCAATGCGGCTTCTAAAATTGTTTATTGCTTTCAGTCCTTAAAAGCACAAAATGCGGTTCTTAATTTTGTGAAATATATTTACCCAAAGTTTCCCGGTTGGCGCTTCAAAAAAGTTTTGCGGTGGAAAGCAGTTGTTACTTTTCAAATTCATGTTTCAAAGTGAAAAACACTGAGTGGAATTTCCATGTATGGCACCGCATCTTGATCCGCGGATTTTTTTAGCATGTTTCACACGCACAATGTATTCCCATTAGAAAAGTGAGTTCGTGTTAAAAAAGGGTAACTTTACGCAAAAGTTTGGTACCAGTAAACGCTCGTAAAGATGATTTCGATCGAGATATAATGAAGATGTAAATTATGATTACAATAGACAAACTGCCTGTCTCTGCGACAAATATGGTCGCATTAACACTCTTTTTGAAACAGACAAAGGTGTTAATTGTTTTTTTAATTATATTTATTTTGTTGAGGTATAACGTTTTCCTAGTAGTAGATAGCTTCAGAGTAGCGATTTTATATACTTTCAGAGTAGCGATTTTATATATTCTCTTTAAGGTACCAGTTTGTCATTTGATTTGGTACTAGCAACTTTACTCGTCAAACTTTTCTGCTTCTTGGTCAAAATATTCTCAAAAACATTTGTCAAAAAACAATTTTTGTCTTATATTTATCTGAATTAAGTTAGGTTGTTCTGCAAACATTTTCTTGTCAAAGTGAGAATTTGTGGTCAAAGACCGCTTCTGAAACTCTCCTTTTCAACACCAATTTTGATCATTGCAGTCCTCTTTTTTTCCCGCCTCTAATTTTTTGATTTTAGATCTAGAAAATTATTTATACACTGAAACAGTGTGTAAAGCGTTATCTATCCACATCTACCATAAAATATTTAGGTGTGGTCTAAATATAGCTGAATGTAAAAGTGATAACGAACACGGCAATGCATAGATTTTGATTATTGAGCAGAAATTACAGTTGAGAAGAATTACAGTTCTAGAAATTTCTGATACAAACAGATAAATATGTCAGGCCATTTTAGTCAAAATTTTTCAGCGATTCTTCAGTGTTGTTAATGGCTACCTTGAAATAACAATTTGCAATCGATAATTGAACAGCTAGTAGAAACTGACCTGAACCCCCGCATATCCAAGCTCAACCGGATATCAGCTCACAGTCATTCTTAGAATAATTAAACTGACTATGAGCAAGAAATATTGGGTCACGAACCGGTGTTCAAAGCAAAATGTCGTCCTCGATGAGGACGATTCGACTAGTTTTTAATAACGAATTGTGGTAGCCATGAAGTTTTCTGTTTTGCTCTCAACAAGAAAACCCCCAAGGTGGTAAACTTTAAATGATCTGAATGGGAGTAGCGGTATCTTCCACCTTCCTTAAGCAGTTTGTGAACTGATTTGGACTAATTTTTCATTAATGATCTATCGTCGGAAGAATACAAGAAGCAGTGAAGAAATCGTGCTGATCTGCAACATGATATTTTTCAAATTTTTCAAGTTCTAGAAATTCTGTCTGCGATGTAGTCTAACATCAATCTTTAGCTGCTCATGGAATTTGAGCTAACACTAAAGCTTATAAAATAACGAGAAAAAAATTGTCCTCGACATAATTTTATTCAATTTAATGGCTGATATGGAACTTAAAGCGCGTACTTGTACATGTGTAATCTGTTTGGCACCAGTTATTGTACAAACGAAACTAGGAGGTTCCGTAATGTGCGTTTGCTCATAATGTTGCGACCCGGCTCATCCACAACGTTCGCTTAGTTGTCTACTAAATGAGGAAGAGCTGGAAAATTTGCAAAATTTCATCTATTATGCAAAATAAATGGTCTATGAATAAAAATTAACTCCAATTCAAAGCACTTAGTACAGTAAATAATGCCACCTTAGAGGGCCGATGAAACTTGCCATCATTAAGACCACAAGACAAGCCAAACAACAATATCAAATAACAACAACAAACATTATTTACATCCAAAACTCTAAATCTTAGCTAAACAAAAACCTATTTGTTATTCATTAGAAAAAAAAGGGGACCAGTCCTAAATGAGACTCGGTAGCCAGCAGACGAAAAACAGCAAATTAAAAAAAGTATATTTTTTGAAAACAAACACTTTCAAAAAATGAAAACCATCAGATATGAACTGAACTTTTTTTAGGTTTATATTCTCTCATATCTCCATGTGAAAAATTGGACTTGTCATCATCCAAAAACAAGAACAAACAACAAATACAGATAAAATAAATTTCAATTAAATTTTGCGAGGAATCGTGTCGAACCCGATCAAAGCAAAATCTATTCACAAAAAAGTGGATCACTTTATTTACGCCTTCCTTACCTCAATAATGTGACATATGACCTTTCAGTAAGAGAATCACAAAAAACCCCAAAATGGGAAATTGCTCAAAAATTGATTTTTTTGTTGTAAAAATTTGTAGTATCAAAAACATAAACAATTACTTAAGACCTAATGCAGCAAAAAACTTTAGATTTTAATCCATCAGATTGACAAGGCGACCTGTTTTTCATGACTTCAGGCTGCAAGTTGGCCAAATAAAAGAAAAACGTCGGCAAAACTTTATTATTTATTTCCACAACAAGTATTTTTAAAAGTCGAAACAACCATAAGCTTTCGACTAAAAAATTAAATAAGTTCTCTTGAAACTCCTTAGAAAACTAATTGGACCTGTCATTGAGAAGTCTTTATTTCAATTGTTTTGTTCTCTAATTAACAAAAAAAAACAAAAAAAATGGGAAAAAAAGAATAAAAAGTGAGCGACTGATTACAATTCGAATTATTTTTGGACTCTAAAATCACCTTTAGACTGAAATCGAACCTGTTAATACTGTTGTTCTATAAGGAACATGTAAATGTTTCGAATTATTTAAATACGGAAAATTTGACAACAAAAGCCAAATATGAGGAAAAAAAGATGATTTTTGGATAATTATCAAGTTAAATTTTAATTCAAGAGCGCTCTCAAGAGAAGCGCAAGTAAAGATAGCCATTTTTGAGTTCATAGAGACTGTGTCAGCAGTTGTTGGTTCTGTTAATCTTCGAAATTTAAACAAAGTGAACAAAAGAATCTGAACTTGTGCCAATTCTGATTTAAAAAATGCTTACTTTTGGAAAGAAAATAATAGTTTTAGCAAAAAATGGGATTAAACGAGCTCCACAACACTCTTCTATCTTTAGAAGTACAGCAAACAACCCTATGGTTAAGAACTGAAATCTTACATTTCAACAAAATTGGCAAAAAAATGAGCAAAAATATGGTGTGTGAACAAAAAAAAACGAAAATCAGTCAAATGTACACAAAACTTTGAAAAAACGAAATTCAAAAATTTTGTTAATTATATTTTTTACGAACAAAAAACCCATTCGATTATATAGTTACTCCCCCACTAAAGTGGGTCGAACAGAAACAATTTGTTGATGTGCAAAATTAAATTTTCGTCAAACGGAGTATCATACTAAGAAAGTAGTCAGTGCGCTATTTGTTTCTGTTTCGTATTTCAGTTTAATTGAAAAAGTAATCCTATTTGAAATTATTGACGCTCAAAAAACTTTTGAAGACCAAAGTAATTAACATTTAGGCAATTAAATTTTTATTTTCTTAGGGATTTTTTTTTTGAATTTTATGTACAAACCTATTTCAAAGTTTTTATTGGAAAAAGACAGCTTAAACCACTTGAACTTCTTATTTAAATTATGTTGCAACAATAATTTGAAGAGCAGCCAAATAAACACGAGGGAATGGCCCGAAGCAGCTGCTGTGCCTAACTTTTTATTTTCTTGCCCTAAAAATGATTGAGGCCTTCACTGGTATCATATGACAATAATTTGACTTGTACATAATTGGTTACTGCCTCCCTGTAAATGTCGTTTTTGAAAAATTACATCTTTGTTATTAGTTTCTTCAGTGGATGGAAACAAAAAAACATGAACTTCTCATTAATCAATTAACTTGCTTGAATTGCTCCAACTTCCCAGATTTAAAATGGGTATTCAAATTGTTTGAGGAAATTAGCGTAATTTCTACATCGAAAAAGCAGCTAGAAGACCAAATTAGTGAAGTAATCAATAAAGCAATATCTATATTAAGAAAAGTTGAGAAAAATACTTCACCAAAAATAGTAAGAGTAAGTCCCGGCTACTATCTATGAATATGTCATATACAGGTTTCTGGCTTTAATGGAACTTAACTCTTTTTGTATAATCGAAACATGCGCTGACCAAAACAAAATTGGTTCTAAAAAATTATATTTAACTACTGGATAACTACAAATAGTGGCAAAAAAGTGAACGAAGTACACGAAAATGATGTCCTTTGTTTTGTCAACAAGACCCTCCAATAAACGTTGTGTCACTGGTCAACCATGCCATATAGCACGCCCATTACTATGTTCTTACACATAAACTGATGAGGCTCAGTAATGTGCGTTTGCACATAATGTTCAGACTCCTTTCACACTCACAAACTTCCAAAACAAGAGGTTAATTTCTTCTCACTTGAAAAGTGAAATAGCCAATAAAGTTTTTGGTTTTCAAAACAAAACACGAATTGATTGATTTTACCACTCCAAAAGTAATTAAAAATACTTAAACGGAGAACCTGGATCTTCTTATTCAATAATCCTCCTTACAAAAAAATTCATATTACACATTAAACGACTAAAACCACATGGTACTGAGTCTATATACTCAGCATGATCGCAGTTTTGCGCACATATGTATTAAGAAAAGGAAAATAAGCGAGTGCGAAAAAGGCTGACACGCTTAAACGCTGGTATATACGTCGGTTATTTTCGGACTCTAAGTGTGCGTAAACTGGCGACAAATCTATGAATTTTAGTCCTTTGATCTCGTCGCTGACTCTAATCTAGTCCTTTGCTTTGGGGGGATTAGTCGGAACCTTACGCATTGCTACTGTCGCTAAAATTAGCATCAAGGACGTAACAAATTTAGCATCAGTTCATTCACACTTTCTCTGCAATTTTTGCTTTTACGCTGATTTCAGCAAATTTGGTTTTCAAAACGTAGTGTAATGTTTTGTCAGTTTCCAATGAAAAACACGTGATATGCTAAACACAATTTAACCATCTAATCATCTTTCTTGCGTGATTCAAAAATTTCATTAGAGAGCCCACCAAAGAACAAAAAATCAACAATGCAGAAACAAACAAGAAACACTGGTATAAACAATTATGAGACCAAAAAGCTGATACAAAATTAAAACCATCGTCACTTTTATAATCTTTTAATCCGTTAACTGTAATCCGTTAACTATAATAGCTTCAGGATTACAGATTGCAGTCCAATTGAGATGCTCAGTTCTTCTTTCAGTTCTTCTTTAACGTTTCCCATGACGCTTCTGGTGTGCAGTCCATCACGTCTAAGGAAACTCACAATTAATGAAAACAGCCGAACTTTATTCCATGCTAGTGTTGTTATGTTCATTGACAAGATTATAAATAAAGTTTATACTTTTCTGTGTTTAATGTGCAGATTATAATTGTGGTTCCTGCGTAATCGAAGCGAAACATGATTAGGCCAGAACAGCCTGTTCTCAGCTGCCCTTCTCTTATTATTCACACTTTTCAAAATCTTTTTTATGAGCAGCTTTGCTCTTTTTTAGTCACGAAAAAGAGCACATGTTGTTATAAAAAGAACAGTCCGAAATCTGGGGAAAATTAAGAAAAAAGCAGCTGAGAAGAGGCCGCTCTGGCCTAATGCTGTTCCACTGGAACTATGCAGGAACAATTATAATCTGCACATTAAACACCGAAAAGCATGAAATTTATTCATAGTCTGGTCAATGAATATATGAAATCTAGAATGGAGTAAACTACGGCTGATTTCGTTAATTGTGAGTTTTCTAAGACATGATGGACTACACCAGAAGCCTCATGGAAAACATTAAAGAAGAACTGAAAGAAGAACTTAACATTTCAAATGGACTGCAACCTGTAATCTTGAAGCTATTTTAGTTAACAAAAATAACTACAAACAAGTTTAGTCATAGTTGGTTCCAAAACAAGTCGGTATTAAAAAAAATCCAACTAAACCAAATCTATATGAAAGGTATGCATTTTTGACTGTTGAAATCAAAACAACCTGAAATTTTGAGCTCCTTTTCACGACCTGATACTTGATTCAAAAATACAGGAGAGACACACACCATGGCTATAATTCTGTAATTAAAAAAAATGAATAAATTGTAACCGTTATAACCTTTACCATGTTTCGAATACTTTGATACCAACTTCTATAATTTTTGTGATGTTTTTTGCTCTTGTTTTTGTTACTTTAACGAATGTTGGTATGATTGATAGCACAAACGATCTATTAATCGAACCGTGAAAACTTTAATATTTGGGTTCATTTTTGGCTATCACCCAGCAGTGAAGTATTTCAAATATTTTGATGTTCAAAAACACTGCTGAATTAGGAGTATCTTTGTTCAAATAACAATATTGAAAAATACCGGCTAAAAAAGTGAGTCAATTACAACAGTAGTTCTTCAATAGCAAACAAGCGGATGAGTTTTAGCTTTATGTTTCAGAGCCAGATAATTGATAAGAAATTCAAACTTCAAACAATAGAGCGGGAAAAGCTCAAACGTTTTGTCAGTACTGAACATTTCAAAACTTAAAAAAACGAATTTCAAACCCTCCGGTTTGCATTTTCTACGGTTGAAGGACTTTTCAATAAAACCACAGATATCTTTCTTTCTATGTTAAATATATCGGTTGGACTGATACATTGGGTGAACGAAAAACATCGGTTGGGCATAAAGATTTAGTACGAATGTGTGAGAAGTAAGAAAAAAATTAAGAAAAATTATATTTGCCTGCCAAAACATGTTTCAGTTCCTGATTGTTCCGACCCCACTTTTATTGGGGGGAGGAACTATATACTCAACTGGGATTTTTTTGTTCAGACAATTTTGGCCAATCGATATAATAATCGTAGAGAGTTGTGTGTGGTATCATTAGAAAGCCCGTCTAGCGTAGCATTTGGAAATAAAAAAAGTTTTTCTGATTTTCGTTTACTACACGGAGTTATCGAGGTTTAAACTTTTGAGAAAAGTGGAGTGAATTCCGTTGTTTTTATTCACATTTTCCGTAATTTTTGACAAAATTTTCGTTAATTTTGCTAAAATATGTTGAAATTGTTAGTGTAATTGATATTATCTTAACAGATAGAGGGCGTTGCTGATTTGTTCGATCTGAGCTTCTTGGCTAAAATTTATACCAAAATTTTCAAAAATCAGACCTTTTTTCGTCAAAAATGGGACCAAATATGCTCTTTTGGCCTGTTTTCACTGAATTTGCTGGAACTAGACACCTTAAAACTGCAGTCATTTTCATCGCAAACCTGAAGAGAGCACTAGTTGCATTCCCTCTGGTTTTAAGAGTCTTCAGAATTTATATTGCCAGATTTTTGCAAATTTCATCTCGAAAATTAAACGAAATGCATCATTTATTTTTGATATACTGAAACATTTTGTTCGAAAATTGATTTAATTTGCAAAAATTTGAACAATTGAGTGTCTTCGTAGCCGCGCAGCAATATCACGGCGGATATTGACCTCACCATGGATCCTCACGGTAAAAAAAAACTAGATTTTAATGGGGCGCGGCCTTTCTCAAAAAAATATTTCCGCATACAGTTTTTTAAGCATTTTAATGTCAAGAATTATTAATGAGGAATTTTTTAGTCATAGATACTTTTAACAAAAAGTGAGGACAACGACCATATTTTACGGTCTCAGAGTAAAGCTCGTGTTTTTTATGGTTCTGACCAATTGGTTTTGTAAATGTTTGTGGATTTCTTCTGTTTTGCATTCATTTTCTATTCTTTTTTTGTCCAATGACATAATCATCCCAATGAATAATCCCAATTGCTTCTTATGAATTAAGCGTGAGCCAATGCATTCAGTTTTATCCGATGTCTGTAATGACTTCAAATTCATTTGTTTTAAGAAAATGGTGGTGAATTTTTTAACTTTGCCATTATTTTCTTTTATTTTTCTCAAGTTCGGGCGTAGTCTCATTAAAACAAACATAATCCCTATTTTTTAGCTATTAATTTTAAGTCTGTAAGGGTTTTATTTTAACTTATGGTTTCTTGGCTTCTTACAACTACGAGTTTTCAATTTGTATAGCATAATTGCAGATGTTCTTGAGTTCGTTTTGTTTTGTTGTCAAACTATTACATTATTGACTTGTTCAGTTGAAAATAAGATTAGTTGGAAAAATAAACGGTGTTGAAAAAAAGGCGTATCTGAATATGTTAATTGTTTTTATCGCATAATTTGCGCTTTTAGGCTTATATGTTTTGACTGATTGCTTGGACCAGTAAATTTGAAAGAAATTTTCGAGCTTACTCTACTGTGCAATTTTTGCGTTTCTTTTTTTGTCATTTCCATGTACTCCTTTCATATGGAAAACCCCATTTTGATATTCAGATGAGAACTAAGTAATGATTTACTGCTCTTGCAAATAACGTCCTTTAAATGTAGTGGAACACTGGGTGTAAATTTGCTTGTGAAATTTTGGCTTCTGCCTGTTTATGTTATTTTGTAGTCTAGTGACCTAGTCTCATTATTGACAGGCCCAATTGGCTTTGTGATGTGTGGTATCTTCATCGATTTCTTTTTATTGAATTTTTATGTCTCTTATGACATTAAAAAATTGTTTTTCAAATATTCGTAAAATATTTGGATTTTTGAGCTTAGCCATTTTTTTAATTTTTTTTGTCGACACAGAATTTTATAACATGTTTGAAATTTTTATATATTTTTACAGTATAAAGCACTCTTGTTTTCTATAAAAATATAAACGCATATGGTAGTTCCCATTGACTTTGAAATACTGCGCAATTGAACGTTTTTATTGCTCTTAGTGACAGTTTTATGGTTTGAATAGTTTTAACGGTTTCACTGCCATTTCGCGCAAACATTAGTTTTGCCATTATTTGTTCTTTTTGTAGTCGTATGACGTACACTGGATCACGACAGATTTTATTTGCTTCCTATGGAGATATAAATGAAGTTTTTAGTGATTTCACTAAATATCTAATGATAATATTCAATTTTGAAAACAATAGTTTTCAAAAATAAAAACGTATTTCTGAACATCGCACCTTTTTGCTCTGTTTGTCGACCTGTTACCCATTGAGAACAGGTCCAGTATCATTTCTATTGAAGTATAGGTTATTTTGTTTTGTTTAGGTTCTATCTGATGCAAGGTTGATATTGTTATAATTTTTGAAAAATATACACATTGAGTTTTGGTAGTAATTAATGTTCGTTATTTAAATTTTATTATTGTATTTTCCAGTAGTCCTCTTAACAATAAATTTTATCGGCCCTCTAGCGTGGCCTTGTTGTATTCCATTAGTGGTTTATTGAGCGATATGTATGTTTTTGAAACTTTTCTGTCTGTTCATCATTTGGTAGCCAATTATGTCAAGAATGTGGATGAGCGAGATCGGAACATTATGTGCGTACGCACATTACCGAGTCTCCTTGTTTGATTAGAACCAGCTCATAAACTTATTCAAAATTGTGTTCATGTTTTCCAATGTTCATCCATTAATTATCATTTTACTTTGTGTCATTTCCCCTCTGAACTAGGTCTAATCACTAACGAGCAAAGTTTGGCAAAGTCTGTTTATAATGTATCTCAAAATGACTCAAAAAATTATAACAGAGTCAACAGAAAATCATAGCAAATCGACGAGTAAAATAATTCAAAACGCCTGGTTTACTTTATATACTGTGTTCGAAAATAGATGCATTCATATAATTCTAATCAACGTTATAGACTCAACATTCCAGCTTCCCACCAGCCAACAGCTCACAAATCCTTTAATTCACATCAGCCCAGGATGCTTCCAAAAGCATCAGTTGTCCATCGATATATAGCCCCTGGGGCGCTATTATCTTTTTTGCAGACATAAACATCAACTAAGGGCTAATTAAAAAACAATAGGGCTCTTTCCAATTTGCCTGTTTATAGGTCTCTCGAGACCTTGGTTGTGTAAACGTCTCAAATATTATTCTCTTCAACGTATATTTCATAAAACAAAACTTGTGCTCTTTGTTTCGAGATGTTTAAGTACTGTCTGTGATGGAACACGTCTGTATAATGTAGGAGGATCTAAACAAACTTACAAAAACCTACATTCAACAACAGCGAAATTACTGACATCTTCAGTTTTTTGAGGACTTCAGAAGCATCATAATTAGACTCCATCGAAGTTCTTCCAAGAAAATAAATCTTGAACTTATAATCAGTTCATTGAACTTCGGTTCTTATTTTACATATAAAAAAATTTGCTACAATCTCCGGGGCAAAATTTTTCCAATTCACTATTGAAAAAAGTCATTATTGAAAACTGATTGAAAGCAATATTTCATAATTAGTTCATAAACAACTCTTGTAATTTTTAGTTCATTTTCCATTGTATCGTTTTACATTTTTCATTGAGCTAGACATTGAGTTTTTTTGGTTCCAGTAGCATCATTTTATAATTTGCACGTTTGAAGAGTACAAATATGAAAACAATTGGAAGCAAAATCAAAATCAGTCTATTTTGAGCCGACAAAAAAAACTTTAAAGATTTTTCCATTCTTAATCTTTCTTTTAGCTAGGAAAAAACTTCGCATATCCAGCTTCAGTTAATAGAACAATATCTGTGTAGCATGTGAAAATAAATTACTTCACAACAATTTCAGGGACGGATTGAGTAATATGATAATTTTTTATCGCAAAGTAAGTATGAACGACAACCGAAAGACATATAAAGGTCGATTCAGTTTCTCTCCCCAAGTTTGACATTGAATTGCAAAAAATCGTTTTAATTTTTGTCCACGCTACAATAATTGCCTAAAATCTGCTTTGCTTCTCTCCTTGGAACTTAAATGCAAAATAAAATTTTCTTAGAAGACAAGTACTCTGTTTGAGTTGACTTGTATTTCCAATGTTAACTTTTATCTTCTTGGAAAGTTTCCAAAGTCCAAGGATAATTAGAAGCAATTGCAAATATTATAGTTTGCGTCACTGGAATTTAGGGGGCACTAACTTTATTGACATATCTATGGGGCATGCTCTAGCCTCTGATAATAAGTCAGCTAAAAGCAAGCCAAAAGTGTTATCTGTGAAACATTTTATTTTTTGATCCTTGTAGAAATTCAATTATTGCAAAAATTTTATAAACAGTTGTGGTCTTTTAAACATTTCTGCAGGTCTGCAAAGTGATATGACTCTGTTCTCCAAAAAAAACAATCAAAAACATCAATTAAAAAGTTTTATTTGATGAAGCAAGCGCTTTTTTGTTACACCGCTAATTCCTTTCTGTTGCTCTTGTTCACTGGTTCAATTAATATTGTACCAAACATAGTTATTTCTAATTGTGGAAATAATTCTGAAACTAGAAATCGAAATAGAATAAATATTAATTATAATTGCAGTTAAGGAAAGGAAAATTTCCAGATAATGCAAAAAAATTACAGATTTTAAAGCAAAGAACGTGGATCAGTTACCTCAACCAACAACAAACAAATGCTTACAATATCCCAAAAGGTCCAATGTTTAAAAAACGTTTTCAAGATTTTAGACTCACTAATATAAATTCTGTAAATAAATTGCCACAAAATTGTCTCACCGCTTTACGCCTGTTTTCGTCTTTAATTGTCAACGTCCCAGTTCAATACGTTTCTTCTCCGACTGTCTCACTTTTTCATTTTACTGGGTCTCCGCTGCATTTTGTACACAACTAACACGCTCCAATAAAATGCGAGCAAACTTTTCAACTTAATTTTTGAATATGTCACTTTCTGTTGGAAGGCTCTTAATACTCTGCAAATAAATTATTATAAAAAAATACTCTGTTATTCAACTGCTTGTAACCATTGTTCTCCTTTGAATCATCCTAAGTATACAATTTTGATTTATTATGTGAGCAAACTCAGTTCAATTTATCACAACTCACTTGGCATCTCAATCACTATTGAATCAGTGAACTTTGAACGTTGCAAAGTTGAAAACTTTTTATTGCTTCGTTTTTGATACCAAAATCAACAGCACTGTAGTAGCTGTAATCAATCAGTGTCTAAAACAAATGATTGCTTTGAGTTGTTTCAGGAAGAACTCATCAGAAAAAATTTAGACAAATTTGGTTTTCCCGATTTTGAAACCAAGTATTGCAATTAAATCTAATTAAAAATGCCAAAACAGCAATTTCACAAGCATCTAAATTTTGATTTCCAGGGGTCAGCCAGGGAAAACAAGTTCGCTGAAGTGGTCAACATCATAAAAGCCACTGTTTTTAGAGAAACTATGTCAGAAGTTATGCTTATTCACAATTTTTTCATAATCTAACTCCTCTTGGAAGATAAGCAGTGACTACGCTCATTGATTGGGTTAGTTTGCGCACAGGAGAAAATTTTCGTAGGCTGTATTGAGTGACTCACAGGTCAAAACCACTGCAAGCAAGAAAATGGAAGTTGTAGTGTGGGAACTAATTGCATGCAAAAATATATACTGAACATTAGCCATTGTTTGCAATTTTAATTTTTCTAAAGAGTTGTGAGTCTCAAAAGCTTTTAAAAAATGAATACCTCAAAATTGACCAAGAAACAAACATTTTGTCTAGGTTTATCTTATTTTCACCAAATCAAACTTATACGGAAAACCATATTTTGTGGTATTCGGCACTCAAGTTGACCCGAAGCGGCACAATCCGGCCTCCCCGGAGGTTAATGGCGCCATTGGAAAGACCGTAAAGGCTTTTTTATCCTCTTTAGTTGTTAAAGTTTCTAACATTAGTACAAGGACAGATCAAATTTTTGTCCCGCAGAACCATTGTGGGGATAGTTCCAGTGTATCTGGTGTCTATGGGATCAAATAGTAATGCACATTCTGTATCCCCGTCCAAATTTGTTCCGTCTACTAATTTTTATTCACAAATGACAACAATTTTTATCGAAGTAACATTATCAATATCAATTGCTAAAAAATTCACACGTAAAATTTCCCAATTTTTTTGAGGAAGTAAATTAAAAACAAAACAAAATCTTTCCTCTCGGTTCTATATATTAAAATGGCATGTTTATTTCTTGGCCTACTGCTCTCAAACTTTTTAGTTTGAACAAGTTTTTGTTAAATTTTCAAATTGGATGCCTGTAGCACATTCTGAAAACGATTGGATTAAATAACAAACACTGGGGGGATGGCGTGATAGTTAACATCCAATTTCCGTAAAAATTCTAGGTCCCATTTTTGCCGGTAAAATAATTTCTGGTCTTCAAATCCAAATTCCCTCCAAATTACAAATCTCAGCTCCAGTTTAGTTTGATCGAAAAAAAAATTATACAATGACAGTTTCGAAACATTAACCTGTTATTCAGAGTGCAAAGATCGAATATCGACTCCCTCCTACCAAATAATGATTCTCCCAAAATAACTACAATCTGTTTTTTACAGCTCAATAGTCAATGTTTTAATAGTTTGGATTTAGAACACACTTTCGTTTTTGAATGACAACAGAACTCATATATTTCATCTAAAAATCAGAATTTTGATTAAAAACTTTTGCAACGTCAGTACAACGTTCTTCATTCAGAGAAAAATAACAAAAACCAGGTATATCAAACAAAACAAATTTTTTCTTTTGAAAAAAATTTTTAAAAGTTTTATTCCCTAAGGTTATATTGCTTGGTTGAATTCTCTTTATAACACCTAGTTTTACAGAGTAAGCAAAACGTGATACAATAAACATCTCAACAAACTGCATCTGTTTATCTCATCGTCCGCTCGTATATCTCTACGTGAAAACTTTCTTCATTTGACTCTTAAGTAGCTGCCCACTTCTTCGACAAAAGCTGCATTTTCGTCGCAATCTGTCCATAGTGGTAACAACGTGATGCTTTTTAGGAGCTCCATTTCTGTTTTCAGCTCAATAACCGTTTCCCAGTTTTGCAACCTCGGGAATTCTGGTCGCAATTTTTCTCTGCCCTTCTCTTTAACTTTCTTGAAAATCAGTTTTAAAGACCTATTCATCGCACTCTTGAATTTCCGCTGACCAACTATGACATCAACTAGCAGGTTTTTTTGATGCTCATCATTTTTTTGTAGAAATTATGTTCAATTCTATTTTCCTTTTTAACTGCAATTAAACTCATTCCTATAGATCTTTGCCTATCTGATCAAATTCACTAGGGTCGCTTGCTGTCTCAAGTTATTCTTCATTCTTTGTTTCGAGTACGAACTGCCAATCAACTATTCTTAAACCTGATGACTATTTAAGATTCTCCCTTTATGCACTAGTTCATACAAAATCATTACCATTCAGCCATATTTGCTGGGTTACACAACTTCTCTAAAAATTCTTCCCTCAACTCTATCAAGGAAGATTGGAAAATTGTTCCCCAAACTATTCACTCCGTCGTCAGTTTTGATGAACGTCACGGCAACATATTGGCATTCTGTTTCATTTAAATATAATCTGTAGGTAAAATTTGCCTCGCTTCGGTCCAAGAAATCTGCATGCGAGATGTCACCAACTCACAGCTTCATTGAGTTTGGTCATGTATTTGCTCCTCAGATACGGTTGACATAACAGAAAGTTTTTTTCCATAGAATACTGCTCTTCTGGAACACAGTATGCAACATCCTGTGTAATGGCTGTCTCTGTGCTCTGACTTTTCTGGCGTTACAAATTTTATGTTAATTTTCTTCTACCATTGAAAAACGCTGATTTGTTTGAAAAAAAAACAAGATCCGTAAATTTGTCATCAGACACATTCTCAAACTCGGCACTGTAGCTCGGATCTTTAAGTTTTCCACTTTGGCCGGCAATTTTCCCCGTTTTCACTCTTCCAAAATGATCCTCACTATAAAAAAGATACAACAAAGATAAACCTCCGCTCAGCGAACTCTTGGCAAATCAACCGATAAACAGTATTGCGAGCTTTCAGGCTAACAAACAATTAATCCAGAACAAAAAGTAACAAAATTGCCAGCACAGCCAGGAGCGGCACTGTCGGCTTCTGAATTTCTGTTAGATTGAATAGTGAAGGGAGCCTTTCGCCCAGAAGGTAGGTTGAATATAATAAAATAAAATTCTAAATTGATGAAACGAGTG
Source organism: Convolutriloba macropyga (assembly GCF_964194025.1). Classification (NCBI taxonomy): domain Eukaryota; kingdom Metazoa; phylum Xenacoelomorpha; order Acoela; family Convolutidae; genus Convolutriloba; species Convolutriloba macropyga. The sequence goes on from NW_027451596.1 coordinate 18,464, forward strand.
CTTCCTTTTTAATCTGCTATTTGTACACGGGATTCAATTTACACTGTGTCAAAATAAGTTAATTTGCAATCGAGCAAAATGTCCTAAAATGATAATCAAAGAGGCAAAAGTTAAAAAAAACGGCTGCGCTATCATTGTAAAAAGATTTTGCAGACAAACTTTTACCATATCTATTATAAATATCTGGGATCACTTCTCAGAAGCAACTCAAAATGAATGCTTACCAAATTCCAAATGGTCTCATATATCACATTTAAATACTTCTTCAAGCGTTTAATTTCACTAGGTCAATTGTTCCAATCAAAATTTACTGCAAGATTACCTCCCCTAAATACCTTATTTTGTACTATATCTATTTCTCAGTTTCTCAAGTTGCTTGCATCTGACTGTGTACATGTTCATTATATTTAACAAAATTGCTCTCAACGTCGGCAAGCATCCCTTAATGTCGTAGCCAGGCTAGCATACCGAATCTTTCTTACGTTCCAGACCGAACATACCGACAATTTCTTTCGTTTGAAATCGATTATACCGCATCTGGCTTAACCGAACATACCAAATCTTTCTTACACTCCAAACCGAACATACCGAATCTTGCAAAACCGAACATAACGAAGCTTTCTTACTTTCTACACCAAACATACCGACAATTTCTTTTATTTGAAACCGATCATACCGAACAAACCGAAAATGCCGGCCATTTCTTACGTAGAAAACCGAACCTACTGAACATTTCTTGCGTCATTTTTGTTCGGTCTTCTCAACTAGGGCCCTAGTTGAGAAAACTTCGGTTAGAAAACGTACGAAACCGTCGGTATCGTCGTTTTTTTCTAGCCAAAAACGACGAAAGCCCTTACGTCGGTATCGTCGGTTTTGTTCGTTATTAAACGTAAGAAAGAATCCGTATCGTCGTTTTTAGACGTAAGACAGATTCGGGATCGTCGCTTTTTCATCGCATGCAAGATTCGGTATCGTCGTTTATTAAGCGTAAGAAAGCATCGGTATCGTCGGTTTTTAAATGTAAGACAGCATCGATATCGTCGGTTTTTAAACGTAAGGAAGCATCAGTAACGTCGTTTTCAAACGTTTCGAGCGCACTTTTGTCTGATCAGAGGACGTTTCGAGAGCTGAAATAGGTTAAATACTATCGGAAAAAATCTACAGTTGAACTAAAGAACAACCTTTTGAGATTTTCCAGTATTTTTTGGTTGTGTTCCCCTCCTCCTTCTCTCAACCGGGCTGGAGACCAGCTACGGCGGAATTACAAACACAAATATAGGAGAATTGAGTCCAAGCAAACGGTAAAAATTCGCGCTCTAAGACTCTCCCCAATTAAAATCAAACAAAATAAAACAAACTCTAACATAATATAGCTAACATAATGTCTGAAAATTTCTTATGAAATACCAATTTTTTTCCTAGGCAAGCTATATCAAAAATTCGTACTGTCTTACACTCTACTAACGCAGGGGATACTCCATACCAAGTTTATTTCGATTTGGAAAACTTCTTGACCCGGTCAAAAAGACCTATTTTTAAAGTTCGTTATTCGCAAAATTCAAACAAACCAACTCGGGATATGCCTACCGAATCTTGCAAAACCAAACATACCGAATCTTTCTTACTTTCTACACCGAACATACCGACCATTTGTTTCATTTGAAATCGATCTTACCGCACAAACCGAAAATGCCAACCATATATTACGTAGAAAACCGAACATATCAAACATTTCTTGCGTCGTTTTTGTTCGGTCTTATCAATTAGGGCAGTCAGCACTTTCTTCAGTTTTTTTAGAGTGATCCTTCCGAAACACCAACTTCCGGTCATATTCAAAAGTTATAAATAGCATAATGGAAAGCCCTTGAGAGGTAAACAAACCCTCTAAAATCATAAAACTACGACTAATATTACACGAACAATTGAAATTTTACGTCCCATGGCACCGTTGTGCTGTGATACTGGGAGGTTGGTTCGGGGACTAATTTGTCCTTAAGATCGGATTTCTCTTAAGCGATTTATTCCACCTTACACTTTTCATGTCGATCAAACAACAATTTTTCTCAATCCAACATTTTCACTATCATTTGATAACAATTCTGCGTTGACGAAAACTCCACAAAATTCAAGTAAACTCAACATTTTGAGACTATAAAGATCACATTGCATGCTTAATCCATCAGAATAACAGTTTTCTCTTTCTCCCCTATCAAACTTTTGCTTTTCGCCTGTCCCAAATATTCAAAATGCTCTACTTTAGGTGCTGATAACATGAATTTCGCTGCGGATTCATTTTTAAGAGTCTTTACAAAAATTGAGACATTGGCTCACAACTTTGCAAGGTGACAGAAATCGAATAAAAACAATACGTTGAGGGAATGATCGGCTTCACTTTTTATAAAATTTCTCGGAGCAATTTTCTCAGATAAAATTAATTTTTGCACCTCAACTTCAAATTCATTTCAAGTTAACAAGTGATTTCAAATTTAGGTTTGCTCGTGCAAAACTAACTTAGTCTGATCACACTTTGGGACAGTGATCTAATGCATATATACAATCATCTAAGTAATGAATACGCTTTTGATCAGTAGAATACGCTTTTGATGACAAACTCTCCTTTTTCTGGCGCCCAACTTTATTGAGAACGCTAAACTCAAACGCCAAATCGAGATCTAACTTAACTTACGTCGTTCTTAGTCGGTTCGAGCGTGAATCAATGCTTTCTATAAAAGTAACGTTTATTTATAAAGTAGAATTTGTGATTTTTTTTCGCAAGGTAGACTTATCAATAAATAATTTTATTTGCCGGATCATCAAGTTTGAGATTGATCAGCGTTACTTCTCAATATAGTTTTTCTGAGAAAAAGGTACTCGAATTTTTTTCATCCGTATAAACATTCAAGTATAAACATTCAAATATAAAACATTCAAGAACTTCTATGCGTCACCCCTAGGCCTCTAAATAGTGTCATTGTTTAGAAAATGACTCTCGTCATATGGTTTTTACTTCTTGACTTTAGCCCGACCAAAGATTTTTCTGCTTGACTATAGTTTGAAAAGGCCAGTCTCGACCTTAATTGGAAAAGACTGTGCTTGACCTTAGTTTGCTATGAGAAGACTTTAGCTGAACCCATGCAATGCTTATCCTCGACTTTAACTGTGGCAAATCCCACTAGAATTATAAATCTTCTTTATAAGTTGAGGTCTAATTTAAGCCTAGGATTCAGTCAACCATCAATCAGTTTTCAAAATCTCGGATCAGGAGCTCACTAAGTTGTAATCTCGCCAGAGCTTGAAAACTGTGCAAACTGCTGTTTGGATGAATATGTTAGCATCTCTTATCTGTTTTTGCATTATAATTTTCTCCACGACTGGAACTTCAAAAACGGACCAGCAATTGGTAACAGGAAGAATTTCTTTCTTCACAGTTGTATTCCAAGAAGTAATGCTAGCTTCAGAGCCATTCAAGTTGTTGTACAAGCCCAAAACGAGAGGATATTGCTGCATGTTGTGCGCAATAGAACCACTTTGTATGTCATATTCATACTGTGAACACATTTCATGTTTTCTGCACTCTGAAGATTCATTCACGGCTGTCAACTTCACTCTGAAGGAGAATCCCAACTGTGTGTATGTTGAGATGGAGAGAGATGAACACCCTTCTTGTGTATCAAATGGAGACATTGTCAAGATCACAACTGACAATGGAACAGAAGCACAACTCTGTGCCATTAATCAGAAGAGAGTGGATGGGGTTTGGACTGAATGGAATACTACGGATGTCATATTTGACAACTCCACCCACTACAAGGCAATTGACAGGAGAGAGTGCTTATACATAAGCCATGGAGGTGTTGATTGTCTAGGACCCAGTGAACGAGAGAATGGAATCATTTTTCCACGTCACCAGTACCTTCAAATTTTCTCCAAGGCGAACGACTTCTGTGCAACGAATTACCCGGGTTGGTTTAATTGTTTTCTGTTTAAGGCCTTATGCCAGAAAACAATCGATTATTTTTTGTGTTTCATCTTCAGTTGAACCTT
>NW_027451597.1:0-16807 GCF_964194025.1 Convolutriloba macropyga
TGACTAAACCTAATTCATTGAGAATTTTGAGTGGAGTTAGTCCATTTTTGAACTATTAGACATATCTAGCAAATTAAAAGTATCTTTTGCAACAACTGGCAAGTTCTGACATTTGTTGAGCAAACTAATTTTTGTGCGTGCTCATTTCATATCTGCTTTTAAAATTTAAGAAAAAGTTATGTCCAAAATAGTTGTGTATAAAGCATCAAGTTATCCACATGAAAAATTATGTTTTTTCCAGTTTTATATGTGGCGGTTGTTCATTTCTTAAAGTTGTTTTCTAAGCAATAAATGCTTTTTGCATATCGTGTGTGCTAAATGGAATTTAATGATGTGGTTTTGGTCGGTTATACTCGATTTTTCTCAGAATGCAGTCTTGATGGGAATTAGTGTGGAGCAAAGGCATCTACAAAATTGCTATCAGATTCACTTTTTTTAAAGAAAATTTAAAGAAAAATGTTCCAATGATTTTGACTCTCAACTCTCAATGTTTTTCTCCTTTTTTTGGGACTCTAATTTGTTGTAAAACAGTAACTTTGCATTGTTCTCGGGCAATCGCTTCAAAATGAGACCAATATTTTTTGCAAAAATTGACAGTTTTTCAAAAACCGTTTTGCCATCGGTGATTTCATCGCTTTCACATGCAATTTTCCAGTTCGCTGGCTTGTTTTCATATCAGAAAAAGTTGATTGATTCAATCATTGTCTCAATGCTTATTCCCTCCACTTCTGAATCAGTAGTTCGGCTGTCAATAATGTGAACTTTTTTATTGCATGAAATCTTAACTATAGATTCAGATATCAATTCTATCACTCCGTTCAATATTAGGGAGACTAAAGTTTTTTTTTCTTCTTTGATTTATTCGTCGTAAAATTGGATTCCTTTCAATTTCTTTGCGTATTATTTTGTTTGTGTAGTCTTATGTAGACATATTCCTAACTGACATTTGTTGACATAAAATATCTGCAAAAATTAGTTTTTAACCTGCGGCCCTATAAATCTTTAAAATTTATAATTTCGAGATCGCGAGCTGATAACAATAACAGAATGAAAAAACATTCTTCCATGTCCAAAAAAAAGTACAAGGGTCGGCTATGTTCTCTGTAACAGTTAGCGCAGTGTTAATGAGCAAGTAATATAATGCTCGTATATTTAAAAATTCGAAAAATATCAAAAAGTTTTAGCTATTATACAAATTTTCTCATCTTCTGAAGACTTGGAATTGAAAGAATTTATTCTTTATCCAGTTGCAATTTCCGGTAGAAGAATGAAACCAACATCGTTTGATGAGCATTCACTTGAACGTTTATTGAATATCCATTGTCCAGTATAGATGGAATTTTGCCTAGTCTTATTTGATTTTTGATTTCTTTGTTCTATTCAGTTTTTGATTTCTTTGATCCGTTCCGTTCGTCTGAGCATTTAGTGTTTAAGTTTTAACCATTTTTGTTTCTTGACGATTTTTTATCTTCACGCTGAGAAAATCTAAAGAACCTAGCACTCGCTTTTTTCCTGGAGTTTCGAATGCTCTGGAATCTTCAACTTATTTCTTCACTGATTGAATTTTTGTTTTCTCAAAACATGTCTCAATAATTGTTTTTTTTTGCAATTGATTGTGTTTTTTGAAGAAAAAGCGCTTTTTTCTTCTGTTTGAACATTTAAATTTTGTCTTTAGTTCAGGTGACTTATTGTTGTGATTTTTGCAAAGACACAAAATGAATAGTAATGGTTCTACTGAATATGTTGAGCCAACTCCAAAGTTCATACAAAAGTCTTTGGAAAAATACTGTTTGCAATTTATTACAATTATAGTGTATTGTTTGCTTCTTCTGCTAAAAGAACTTGTTTTATGCAACATATAGATAACTTTTTGTGAAAAAGTGTAGTAAAGAATAGCAACCTGTAATCACGTCTAGTTATCTTTGCTCTCTTTCGAGCTCGACAAAAATCCATCAAAAACGAGGATAAATGAATTCAAAAAATAGGATTCTAATTAAATGACTTCTCTCATTTTTTATTACTTTTACAAAACTGACCAAGCAAAATTTCTATTTTGTTGGTGTTGAATTGATATAGGCAAAAGTCATTATACACATTGTTTGCAGGTGTTGAATTTGACAGAAGTTTGAATTGAAAGTTTTGTTTTTGTACGTTGTTCTTCTTTTGAGGATAAGTAGTTTTTCCAAGTGCAAAGAGTGCTTTTCCTCTAGTCCAAAAATATTGCGTCCTTAAGATCTGAGTGGCTGAAATCAATTTGGCATTATTCATAATCTGTCCGGCAAAAAAGTCATATTTTCTTGTAAAAATTGACTGATAACAATTTTGTTCTTGAATGATTTTTTTTTCACTTAAGATCATTAAGATGTTCGCTAAAATATGTCTTATGTTTTTAGGTGTTCAAAAAATTTCCCGTAACATCCTTTTAACACTTTTAGCTTTATGACCTGCGTTTTCCGTGAGCGGAAAATTTTTTACTCCCGTTATCTAATTTTTACTAACCAAGAAAAAACTATTGAAATCTTTTTATGTTTCACTGAGAACGTCATCGGGTTTGTTTTAGCAAGGTTTTTTTTTCTGAAGTGCATGCACCAGATTTTTTTAAACAGTCGCTCGTGTATCAGCTGGGTTTTTTGACATTACTGATACCTGCTTTTTCTCATCCTAGGCCGTAAGTTCATATGTGTAAAGACTTTTCTCTTAAAATCGGTGGGCAAGTATTAATATTGGGTCTCGATGTCAATCCAGTCATTGCTAAACTCCAAATGTTATTCGTAACAAACTTTATTAAAAATCTTTTTGGTTTGGTATGAAGAATTTGTGATTACAACTTTTTGATATGTTTCCAAGTAAAATTTCGATGACAAAAATATAATTTGTTCTGCTCAAAAATGCAAAAATTCATTCACGGAAATCCCTGTTCTGAGGTGCGTTTGGTATTTACCAGTCAAATAAAAAGAAACTGCTACGTGAAGGTAATCTAAAAGATTAAGTCTTCTTCCATTAACCGCAACTGTTTTTTTGCCGACACATTTAGTTTCTCGTCAATGTTGAATTTCAAGTTTTAAAAAACTCAAAGCTAATATTAAAAAATGTCATCACAATCTCTACAAAAATTCAGATCTTAAACCGTTGTTTATTATACGGTCTCAAACGAACTATAAATACAAAAAAACTTTATCATTTTATTTTTGTCCGTTGGCTTCTGTAGTTGAAATTATATTTGATCAAAATCAGATACCAAAAGAGTCTATGAAATTTACTATCTATGAACTGTTGGCAGCCTGAATTTCTGTACAGACGCTTTTTTCTTGATTGCGGGTTTGAAATACCTTTGCATCGATTGATAGGCTCGTGGATAGTTGGATTTCTGTAGTGGTTTTTAAAAGCACTACTCTGGTCAAAAGATCCACCTGTTTGGTATTCTCGAGATTCCTGCAGCCTTCCATCAATCAAGTGGCTAACATCGCGGACTTTGGTGGCAGAGCAAATCAGTGCTGAATCAGTCCAGAGACATTCTGTTTTTAAGGATGGCCAGTACTATGTTCATGTCACAATTTACACTGGCTAGTCTTGATTTTTTAGTAAATTTTACTGCATGAAAAATAATATGTTCAGCTTAACTCCCGCCAACAAGGTTTGCTTCATGTGCGATTCGAACTTCCGCGTGAGTTCCTGTAACATTTAATTTGCGTTGCGAATCGTAACCAGTAAGCTATACGGTTTTTGTGGTAATTGCCTACGAACTAGCTTATGTATAAAAGGTGTGTATACGTTTATAGAAATTACCAGTTATAGGTTACAAAATATGGCAATTATCTGCTCAGACTTAATTTTGGGTATGAGTTATTTTCAGAATAATTTATTTAGCGTACTCTATGGACTCAATATAATCATAATGAAGAAAAACTGCAAACAAAGAAACTTAAAACAATCTGTAGACTTAATGTTTCAGAACTGAATTTCGTCTTTACTAATGGAAAATATTGGTTCAGCGCTGAAATGCACTGAGACTTAAGTCCGGGATGGCATCTATCAAAAATCTCAAAACTCGGCAATTGTTTTCTGAAATTGATTGAGTTGCCTGACCTAGGGTAGAAAGAATCGTTGACTATCGCGATGATTAATTTATCACTGGGTCGATATTCCCAGCCCCATTTGTATCGATTTTTCCCCGGTACTATGGAAACTTCGTTCTGTAGATTTGAAGTCTGGTTAGTTATCGTAAAACCTGTATTTAAACGGCGTCTTTTGTCTATTTTGAACTTTTCTGAAATTTTGTTCACGTGTCACTACGCAATAGTGTGACCTAAGGTTCTGCAGAAACTGCAGATGTTCTGTGGTGTTGGAAATTTCTAGGTTTATTGGGATTCATTTATCAATATTGGTACTAATGATTTTGTTAACATAATTATATATGATATTAGTTTTTTGCAGAAAATTACTGAGCTTTGAGTTTTTGTTTCCGTCTTTTTTGTTTGCTTCTCAATTTATTCATATGTAAGATCTTTCTTTGATCTTCTTGAATAAATATAGGTATACATGAATAAAAAAAGACTTAAATTTGAGCCAAGAGATTTATCTAGTCAACTTCCCTTGTGTATAGTAGCTGACTAAGTAATTATAATTTTATTTAGCATAATAATATTTATAATAAGTAAATTATTTTGCGGCTCCTATTCGCTGATCGTGTTGCTGCTTCCTCCTTTACCCTAATTAGTAATTTTTTTCAATAGTTTTTTTCTTACATTAAAAAAAGAGACTTACTAAGAGACTTTTTTCTTACAGTGAAAAAAGAGACTTACTAAGAGACTTTTTGAATTCAATTCTCAATGGCCAGTTTCAATTATCTTGTTTTTTATATTGGTAACAATGGATTTTTTGTCATCCTTAAATATGATATCAGTTTTTAGCTGAAAATTATTGAGCTTTGAAATTTTTCCTAATTTTTGTGTCTGCTTCCCATCTTTTAATATCAATGTCTTTCATTCCCAGGTTGAGGTGCCATCCGGAAGTGACCTCTGATCAGACCAAGTCCAAAGCACACGGTGTGTTCCCAGACCAAAATTACAGGGTCTGGGATTTGGTTCGAGCGCACAATAGCATGATCAGAGGTCACTTCGGTCTGGGGATGGTATGATCAGAGGTTACTTCGGTCTGGCGATGGTATGATCAGAGGTCACTTCAGTCTGGGGATGGTATGATCAGAGGTCACTTCGGTCTGGGGATGGTATGAACAGAGGTCACTTCGGTCTGGAGATGGTAAGATAAGAGGTTATTTCAGGATGGTAATTGTCTGATCAGAGGCGGATTCAAGCGCACATTAGTCTGATCAGAGGCCATTTCGTGCTGAATTTTTTTTTTGATTTTTTGTTTTTTTTTACCAAGAGATGGTGGCTCTGCCAAGAGGAAACGAAACAAAAAGGAGCATTCTGATCAGAGACACAGCTAGAGTCTGATGTCTTTGATCAGAACCAAGCGGGTACAGCTGATAGAACATGGCAGTCCCCTTACAAGGAAACTTTGTTTAACTGTAGAATACGATGTTTTATATGGAAAGCTGTCTAAATTCATCCATTGAGTTCGAAATATGCACTAATGTATACTATATAAATTTTTTCTCAGCAGTTGGGTTATCTGTTATTTAGCAATAATACTTTTACAGTGGTCTTTTCTTTAGATGAATTTAATATTGCAAACATTATTTTGTATGAAATGAATATATTATAACAAAACTCGTGCGGTGAAGTGATTTCGAGCGCACAATAGTCTGATCAAGAGTGACTTTTGAGCGCACAATAGTCTGATCAGGAGTGACTTTTGAGCGCACAATAGTCTGATCAGAAGAGATTTTGAGCGCACAATCGTCTGGACGATGGTCTGGGTTTGATCTGGGCCATGGTCGCACAATCGTCTTGACAATGGTCTGATTTAGGTCTGATCAGAGGTCCTTTCCGTCTGGAAGGGTCTGATCAGAGACCCTTTCGAGCGCACTTAGAGCGCACACGATGTTTCGAGCGCGATTTAGTCTGATCAGAGGATACTTTCGTCTGGCACGGTCTGATCAGAGGTCACTTCCGGATGGCACCTCAACCTGGGTTGTTTTCCTGGAATGAATAAAACATACTTGAACAACTAAAGGACTCAAATTTTAGTCCTTTCAACATTTATCTATTCAACATCTCTTCTTTTTAGTACTTGACAAAGCAATTTGTAAATTGCTTTAGTTTTTTGTTTCTTTTTGTCTTTGATAATGTAATTGATTGATCTCATACTGTCTGCAATGGTGTTTCACTGAAACTTCAAGGTACTTTGTATAGAAATTAGGCAATTTTTGCTTCAATAATGGTAATTACAGCTGCTAATGTTTACACTGATTGATTGTATCGTAACTTTTGTCTCTCTGTTTTTTTGTTCATCTACAGTACTTTGGCATATCTCTATCGCTGGCAATAAATATTGAATCAATCTTTTCCTACAAGTCCTTTTTTCATTTCTTAAAACAGTTTGCTAACTAGGAAATTTTAATTTATTTTCCAGTTTTCTTGTTGCCAAAATTAGCTAGAAGTTTTTTCAATAAGTATAAAGTTGACCTGCTAATGTTTGCACACATACTTGGTGTTTTTAAATGACGCTCGATGGCGATATTGCTAACTGTTGTTTACAGAAGCATAAGAGATTTTTTACAAACGATTCCCTCAATCAGCAATCAATATATGGCAGTTTTTTGATGTTTGCTAAAATTATTGCTCATTTCTTTTGTTAATCATTTTGTAGCTATTCTTTGATGTTATGTGTTCACCTAAGGAAAATATTTTGGGTTCCATTAATTGATTTTTTTCAATATATAATCAATGGTAACATTGAATAGTAATGAGAACATTTTCTTGCCAATTTCTGTATCGAAAACTACATGTTTTCAAAAACGACTAGTTAAGCAATGTTTTTTGCTTGTATTCGTAGATCTTCTTGATGCCTTCTCATAGACACTCAGCAGCTCTCATTGGCACATACATTCTCTTACATCAGTTCTAATTATTTTCTTTTATTTTTGGAATTCTGTTGCTGTCGCGAATTTTTTGTGTTTTTATTCTGTCTTCCTCAGCGGTTCTTTGGCCGCCTGTATCGGGTCTTTATTCAGGTAAACTTTGTTTATCTCAAACATTGTTTTTCCATTAAACATTTCCAACAAACTTTTAATACTAATTTCTTAGGTTACCTGTAAATTGTTCTCAGTTGCAGTCATTATTTTCTATCGTTTTTGTTGAATCATAGTAAAGTTTTTGTTTAAAAGGGTTTTTATAATTTTTTGGGTTCGACCAATTAAAAAATCTAATGTATTGGTCCTTAAACACCAGTTTTTGATGACAATTCTTTGCGTTAGGTTCGTCTTTCAATTGAAATACTTAGTATTCTGTTAGATGAGCGGGCGCACGTATAGAGTTGACCTGCTAATGTTTGCACACCTATTAGTTGTTTTTTTTCGACACTTGATGGCGATATTGCTAACGGTCGCTTAGAGAATTATAGGAGCATTATATAAACGATTCCATGTACCACCAATCAATTTATGGTAGTTTTTGATGTTTTGATGTTTGCTAAAATTATTGCTCAATTCTTTTGTTAATCATTTTGTGGCTATCTATTGACATTATCTGTTCGCCATCGAAAATGTTTTGGGCTCCCTTAATTGATTTTCAATATAAAAACATCGGTAACATTGATTAGTAATCATAACCTTTTCTTGCCAAATTTTTCGAAAGCTACTTATTTTCAAAAACGATTTATTAACCATTGTATTTTGCTTGTCTTCGTGGATCTTCTTGTTGCCTTCTCATAAAAATTCAGCAGCTCTCATTGGCACTTACATTCTCTTATATCAGTTCTAATTAAATGTTTTTTCAGTTATGAATTTCTCTCGCAATTTTTTCGTTTTTTCATTCTGTTTTCCTGAGAGGTTCTTTGTCCGCCAGTATCGGGTCTTTATTCAGGTCTACTTTTTCATCTCTAACTCTTTTTATGTATTGGACCTTAAACACCAGGTTTTGATGACAATTTTTTCGTTTTTGTTTTTCAGATGAATTACTTAGTATTCTGTTATATAAGCGGGCGTAACTTTTTTTTACATTTTTTCAAGCGTTTGTCTTAAAAGTATTTGTTGTTTTTGCACGCATTTTTCTTCTTCTTCTTCTGCTTATTTTGTTATTGTGTTTACTAAACGTTTCTTCGTTTTCCCAAAAACTAATATATTTATCTGTTTCTTTCTTTGTTTCCTATCTGTTTTATTTCGTCAATATTTAGCTTAATGTTCTGTCGACTTTTCTTGCTTTTTAATTTTTTGTAATCTTCATAATTGATTTTAACATGGCACTCAAAATAAGAAAGGTTTGAACTTGAGTCCTAACAAGGCATAATTTTTTGTAACTGACCGATGAAAATTTCAACTTGAGTCCCTCATGTTAAATTAATTTTTCAAAAAATTATTGAAGTTTTTTTTGTCTGCTTCCCATTTCTTTTAATATTAATGTTTTTCATTGTTTTCCTTGAATGAATAAAAACATACTTGAATAACTAAAGGACTCAAATTTTAGTCAACAGATTTATCTATTCAACATCTCTTCTTCATAGTACTTGACCAAGCTTTGGTAAATTCCTTTAGTTTTTTGTTTTTTTTTTGTCTTTAATAATGTAATTGATTGATCTCATGCTGTCTGCAATGGTGTTCCACTGAAACCGCAAAAAGTACTTCGTATAGAAATGAGGCCATTTTTGCTTCAATAATGGTAATTACAACTGCTAATGTTAACACTGATTGATTGTACCGTAACTTTTGTCCCTCTGTTTCTGTGTTCATCTACAGTACCTTGGCATATCTCTATCGCTGGCAATAAATATTGAATCAATCTTTTCCTACAAGTCCTTTTTTTCATTTCTTAAAACCGTTTGCTATCTAGGAAATTTTAAATTATTTTCCAGTTTTCTTGTTGCCAAAATTAGCTAGAAGTTTTTTCAATAAATATAAAGTTGACCTGCTAATGTTTGCACACATACTTGTTGTATTTAAATGACGCTCGATGGCGATACTGCTAACTGTTGTGTACAGAATCATAAGAGATTTTTTATTAACGATTCCATCTATCACCAATCAATATATGGCAGTTTTTTGATGTTTGCTAAAATTATTGCTCATTTCTTTTGTTAATCATTTTGTAGCTATTCTTTGATGTTATGTGTTCACCAAAGAAAAATATTTTGGGTTCCATTAATTGATTTTTTTCAATATAAAATCAATGGTAACATTGAATAGTAATGAGAACATTTTCTTGCCATTTTTGTATCAAAAACTACATGTTTTCAAAAACGATTAGTTACGCAATGTTTTTTGCTTGTATTCGTTGATCTTCTTGATGCCTTCTCATAGACGTTCAGCAGCTCTCATTGGCAAATACATTCTCTTACATCAGTTCTAATTAACTTCTTTTAGTTTTGGAATTCTGTCGCGAATTTTTTGTGTTTATATTTTATCATCCTCAGAGGTTCTTTGGCCGCCAGTATCGGGTCTTTATTCAGGTAAACTTTGTTTATCTCAAACATTGTTTTTCCATTAAATATTTCCAACAAAATTTTAATACTAATTCCTTATGTTACCTGTAAATTGTCCTCAGTTGCAGTCATTATTTTCTATCGTTTTTGTTGAATTATAGTAAAATTCTTGTTTAAAAGGTTTTTTATAATTTTTTGGGTTCGACCAAATAAAAAATCTAATGTATTGGTCCTTAAACACCAGTTTTTGATGACAATTTTTTGCGTTAGGTTCGTCTTTCAGATGAAATACTTAGTATTCTGTTAGATGAGCGGGCGCACGTATAGAGTTGGCCTGCTAACGTTTGCACACCTATTAGCTGTTTTTTTTCGACAGTTGATGGCGATATTGCTAACGGTCGTTTAGAGAAGTATAGGAGCATTTTATAAACGATTCCATGTATCACCAATCAATTTATGGTAGTTTTTGATGTTCCGATGTTGGCTAAAATTATTGCTCAATTCTTTTGTTAATCATTTTGTGGCTATCAATTGATGTTATCTGTTCGCCATCGAAAATGTTTTTGGGCTCCCTTAATTGATTTTCAATATAAAAACATCGGTAACACTGATTAGTATTGATAACCTTTTCTTGCCAAATTTTTTTGAAAGCTACTTGTTTTCAAAAACGATTTTCTAACCATTGGTTTATGCTTGTCTTCGTGGCTCTTCTTGTTGCCTTCTCATTGAAATTCAGCAGCTCTCATTGGCACTTACATTCTCTTATATCAGTTCTAATTAAATGTTTTTTTAGTTATGAATTTCTGTCGCAATTTTTTCTGTTTTTTCATTTTGTCTTCCTCAGAGGTTCTTTGTCCGCCAGTGTCGGGTCTTTATTCAGGTATACTTGGTTTATCTCCAACTTTTTTTCAATTAACCAGTTCTAACAAATTTTTAATACGAATTTTACCTGTAAATTGTCTTCAGTTGCAGCCATTACTTGCTACGGTTTTTGTTGAATTATAGTAATATTATTCTTTAAACGGGTTCTTATACTTTTTTGGTTTCGAATGTATTGGACCTTAAACACCAGCTTTTGATGACAATTTTTTTCGTTAAGTTTGTTTTTCAGATGAATTACTTCGTGTTCTTTTATATAAGCGGGCGTAACTTTTTTTTACATGTTTTCAAGCGTTTGTCTTAAAAGTATTTGTTGTTTTTGCACGCATTTTTCTTCTTCTTCTTCTTCTTATTTTGTTATTGAGTTTACTAAACATTTCTTCGTTTTCCCAAAAACTAATATATTTATCTGTTTCTTTCCTATTTCTTCACTATTTAGCTTAATGTTCTATCGACTTTTCTTGCTTCTCAATTTTTTTAAATCTTTATAATTGATATTAACATGGCACTCACAATATGAAAAGTTTGAACTTGATTCCTAACAAGGCATAGTTTATTGTAACCGACCGATGTGAATTTCAACTTGGTTGATTCATGTTAAATTAATTTTTCGGAAAATTATTGAAGTTTTTTTTTGTCTGCTTCCCATTTCTTTTAATATTAATTTTTTTCATTGTTTTCCTGGAATGAGTAAAAACTTACTTGAATAACTAAAGGACTCGAATTTTAGTCAGCAGATTTATCTATTCAACATCTCTTCTTTATAGTACTTGAACAAGCATTTGTAAATTGATTTAGTTTTTTTTGTTTTTTTGTCTTTGATAATGTAATTGATTGATCTCATGCTGTCTGCAATGGTGTTTCACTGAAACCTCAAGGTACTTAGTATGGAAATGAGGCCATTTTTGCTTCAATAAGGGTAATTACAACTGCCAATGTATACACTGATTGATTGTATCGTAACTTTTGTCCCTATGTTTCTTTGTTCATCTACAGTACTTTGGCATATCTCTATCGCTGGCAATAAATATTGAATCATTCTTTTCCTACAAGTCCTTTTTTCAATTCTTAAAACAGTTTGCTAACTAGGAAATTTTAATTTATTTTCCAGTTTTCTTGTTGCCAAAATTAGCTAGAAGTTTTTTCAATAAATATAAAGTTGACCTGCTAATGTTTGCACACATACTTGTTGTATTTAAATGACGCTCGATGGCGATACTGCTAACTGTTGTGTACAGAATCCTAAGAGATTTTTTATTAACGATTCCATCAATCACCAATCAATATATGGCAGTTTTTTTATGTTTGCTAATATTATTGCTCATTTCTTTTTGTAGCTATTTTTTGATGTTATCTGTTCACCAAACAAAAATATTTTGGGTTCATTAATTGATTTTTTTAATATAAAATCAATGGTAACATTGAATAGTAATGAGAACTTTTTCTTGCCAATTTTTTTTTATCGAAAACTACATATTTTCAAAAACGATAAATTAAGCAATGTTTTTTGCTTGTATCCGTAGGTCTTCTTGATGCCTTCTCATAGACATTCAGCAGCTCTCATTGGCACATACATTCTCTTACATCAGTTCCAATTAATTTTTTTTAGTTTTTGAATTCGGTCGCGATTTTTTTGTGTTTTTATTCTGCAGTCATTATTTTCTATCGTTTTCGTTGAATTATATTAAAATTCTTGTATAAAAGGGTTTTTATACTTTTTTGGGTTCGACCAATTAAAAATTCTAATATAGTGGTCCTAATATATACCAGTTTTTGATGACAATTTTTTGCGTTAGGTTTGTCTTTCAGATGAAATACTTAGTTTTCTGTTAGATGAGCGGGCGCACGTATAGAGTTGACCTGCTAATGTTTGCACACCTAATAGTTTTTTTTCGACACTTGATGGCGATATTGCTAATGGTTGTTTAAAGAAGTATAGGAGCATTTCATAAACAATTCCATGTATCACCAATCAATTTATGGTAGTTTTTAATGTTTTGATGTTTGCTAAAATTATTGCTCATTTCTTTTGTTATTCATTTTATGGCTATCTATTGATGTTATCTGTTCGCCATCGAAAATGTTTTAGGCTCCATTAATTGATTTTATTTCAATATAAAAACATCGGTAACATTGATTAGTAATGATAACCTTTTCTTGCCAAATTTCTTTGAAAGCTACTTGTTTTCAAAAACGATTTATTAACCATTGTTTTTTGCTTGTCTTCGTAGATCTTCTTGTTGCCTTCTCATTGAATTTCAGCAGCTCTCATTGGCACTTACATTCTCTTACATCAGTTCCAATTAAATGTTTTTTAGTTATGAATTTCTGTCGCAATTTTTTCGTTTTTTCATTCTGTCTTCCTCAGATGTTCTTTGTCCGCCAGTGTCGGGTCTTTATTCAGGTATATTTGGTTTATCTCTAACATTCTTTCCCATTAAACAGTTCTAACAAATTTTTAATACCAATTTGACCTGTAAATTGCATTCAGTTGCAGCCATTATTTGCTATCGTTTTTGTTGAATTATAGTTATATTATTCCTTAAACGGGTTTTAAAACTTTTTTTTGGTTTCGACGAATTAAAAATTCTAATGTATTGGACCTTAAACACCAGGTTTTGATGAAAATTTTTTTCGTTAGGTTTGTATTTCAGATAAAATACTTAGTATTCTGTTATATAAGCGGGCGTACCTTTTTTACATTTTTTCAAGCCTTTGTCTTGAACGCATTTGTTTTTTTTTGCACGCAATTTCTTCTTCTTCTTATTTTGTTATTGAGTTTACTAAACATTTTTTCGTTTTCCCACAAAAACTAATATATTTATCTGTTTCTTTCTTTGTTTCCTATCTGTTTTCATTTCGTCACTATTTAGCTTAATGTTCTGTCGACCTTTCTTGCTTTTTTATTTTTTTTAATCTTTATAATTGATTTTAACATGGCAATCACAATATGAAAGGTTTGAACTTGATTCCTACCAAGGCATAGTTTATTATAACTGACCGATGTGAAATTCAACTTGAGTGACTCATGTTAAATTAATTTTTCGAAAAATTATTGAAGTTTTGAAAATCGCTCCTCTTATTTTTTCTTGAGTTTGCACATGACGCACAATTTAGTCTGTTTAAAAGATTCAGGTCAGGGTCCTCTCTCTAAAATTTGAAATTCAGACGAGGAAAATTTTGTCATAAGGGTTTGGGGTCTGGAGGGCTGCAATCATGTGACATTTTGGTCTTGAACGGTCTCATCCTAAGCATCTTTGTTTCTCAACTATTTTGGAGCTTGAAACACGCAAAAAATTACAAATTAAAGCTACTTTTTGGAATTGAAAATTTGTCTTCACTAGCGCTGAGAACGAAGCGTTTCATAGAATTTTAGCGATAATTCCCCTTTCTCATTCAAGCAGTTTGTATCGGAAATTTAAGTCAAAGCCAATAACATTCAAAATAATGGAAAAAAGCAATCAAAATTTGGCTGAGATGAACTTTTATCAGCTGCGCATATAACGATTTAATATAATATAAAAAAATTTACGACATATCGAGTTCATTTCTAAAGCTAGTTTTTTAATTAACAGCCCTAGTCAGAAATCTAAAATCGTTAGTAACCTATTTTTTTTCCAGCCGAAAACGGCGAAAGTTCCCTACATATTTGTTTCTGCATCATAGATTTTGTTCAATTTTTATGATAAAAATTTCGGAAATCGTCGTTTTTTGACGCAGGAAATTTTCGGTGTCGTTGTTTTTAAATGCAGGAGACATTCTGTATCGTCACTTTCAAAATAAAAATAAAATAAATAAAACTAAGAAATAAATTGAACTCCTCAAAACATTTTAAAACAACTAGGAAATTTCACTGGTATAATTATAATAAAATTACACTTTTATGGAAATATTGAACAGTAATTAGCAATTAAGTAAGAATTGAACTTAGAAACCCGGACAGATCCGAAGAAATATCACATACCTTTGAAAATGTAATTTCCCACCAAAATTTAGTGTTTTAAAATAGCCTCTGATGACGTTATTTGAAGTACCCTCCCATTTAGGCAACCCCCCCCCCATGATATCCTTTTATCTTGTTCTCTGTCGTTTTTCTCTTTACTTCAGGAGAAAGGAACGTTTTCTGACGCTACTGGGCGTGTTCTGACAACGACATTGTCACAGTAGTCGCTGATGGTCGTCAAATGTCTGGATTATGTCGCGAAAATTCAGAAAAGTTCACTGAAACTTGCCAAAAGTGTGTTGGAGCATGATCCGGACAGTATTCAACAAGATAACTCGCGAAGAATGTTGAACAAAGAAAATACTGAAACTGCAAATTTAAATGTAATTTGTTATTTCCAGATCATTTTGGGGTGAATTCATTTGTACAATTCACTTTATCTGCCCTTTTTTCCAAATTTTTCACAGATCCGTAAGAATAGGCTGATTTTTTCTCTGTCCTTTTCTTCTCAGTCTTTGAGATTCGCTGATAAGGCTTTTTACAGAAATGAAAAAGTGCACTGCGCATGATAAATTAAGTCTGGTCTTTTCGTCTGTTCAGAGACTTTTCAGAGATGCAAAACTTTTTTGTCTGATTTTTTGTCTTGACATAGCAAAAAGTGACATGATCAGACTATGGCAATTATAAAAATACAGAATTCAGATTTCATGATTCAGTGCTGATTTACTATGGTACTATGATCCGGGAAATTGTTGAAAATCAAAAATTCTATTAAATTTATCTCTGCTAAAATCCTACAAAATTGCATAAACCGGGATGCGAAAACCATTAAACGAGATCATGAAACTAATTTTGGGTCAATAAGATTTCTTGAATTGATTACCATGGCATTATTAACTTCGTTCTTTGTTTATCAGCCAGTACAAGAACGCACATCACCAAAATGGTTTGCAAAACATATTCAAGCACAATTTTACGTGACTTCCATTTTAGTTGATAAAGTGTCTTCTATCCTGATATAGACAAACTGAATAAGTTCCTGTCTTGTTTTTAAAAATCTTCAAATTTAAATAAAAAGGCATTTTTCTTTGGTTTTCACTTTCACCCTCGTCTTTCCTAAAAGCATACAAAAGTTTTCTTAAGTTTTTAACCGAACTACCGACAAACTCTTACACATGAAACCGAAGATACTGAAAGTATAATACGTCTACTAACCTAACATACCGAATCTTGCAAAACCGAACTTACCGAATCTTTCTTACGTTCCAGACTAACAAAGTCAAATTCTCTTTTCGATTCAAAGCGACCATACCCAGCAAGCCGAATATAAGTTATGTGAAAATACAACCGTGCTGAACATTTATTGTGGCGTTAACGCTCGCTCTTCTAGACTAGGGAAGCATTCCGCCACCTACTAAACAAAAAAGTACTCATCTTTATCCGAAAGACACACATCAATTTAAAAAAAAATGACCGAAACGCGCTTAACTTTCATTGAACATTTGATATATGCTCATGTAAGAAAGTCAAAAGCAGGTCAATGGTAAAAACGTTTCTGAAATGAAGTAGATCAATGAAAATTCTTTTTGAAACTCAATAAAAAATGTCAAAGGAGTTGAAATTGGCTGAAATATATCAATTTCAACCACTGAGCTGGACTAGTTATTCTCGAGAACTGATTTTTTACTCCGGTTCAAACTCTAGAACAGTAATTTTGTTTTGAAACAAACAGCTGGAGAGAATAATTTTCTAGAATTTTTCCCTCAAAAATTGGTTGAGCAAAATAATGTCATCGTCAATCGTCTATGCGTATTTTAACCTTTAGCCAGATACCAACAAGGCTGGCAGCACGTGGGTAGGCAGTCTGACATCTCTCCCATGCATCATCATGTGTCATCACGCCCTCCGTCACATCAATCAAATCAAAACATAGTTGCATGTTCGAGTCGGGCACATAAACAGAGCCAGGTCTGCAGTAACTTTGCATAACTTTGTTTCTCTCAGCAGCTAATTCATCAGAAATGACAAACGGCATAATTGAAAACACTACGACAAGAATCAAAAGCTCAGTCATCTTGCACGTATTTTTCAAGCTCTCAGTTTCTGCGCGCTCTTTTTAATTAAGATCTGAAATGAAACAGAAAAGATTAATTTCCAAAATATTTGAAAAGGATTTATTTTTAAACAGAAAACATCGCTATGAAAATAATTGCACACACATATGTATATATACATATACAATATATATATATATATATATATATATATATATATATATATATATATACAACATACATACATATATATATATATATATATATATATATATATATATATGTATATATATATATATATATATATATATGTATATAAATTTTAAAAGTGAACCCGAAGTTTGTGGCGTTGGCTGAATACTGTAATGTGTCCATTTTGAGACTATTGCAC
>NW_027451598.1:0-25244 GCF_964194025.1 Convolutriloba macropyga
ATTACAAAAGAAACGTGAGGAACAAGAATTCGGTTGGCTGATATAAATTTTCTCCCGCTTTCTTTGTTTAAATGTTGTGTGGATGAGATTTGTGCTGAATTATACGTTTCATATTAGTGGTACATAACAAAACAGGCAAAGTTAACAATATATATTTCCTTCATCAAGATCGTAACAAGTGAACTCATAAACAAGGTTCTTCCGCTACTTTTACAGGTTTTCACTCTGATGTTATAAACGACAAAATTATTTCCTATCCGGGAAAAAATTATTTAAAAAGCCAGGAATTAATAAACCTAAAACTGTATAAATCGATAAATCGTATGATTAGGCTTCCTTAAAGGTATGCTAATTGCTCTTTTTTGCAAGCATTCTATATAAATCAGCTGCAAATATTTACGTATTTTAAATAATTGAATCTGAATAATTGAGAGATTTCATAGAACTTGTACGCATTACAATTAGCTCTAGCTAGCAGTTTTGATCTATATATATATATAATATACATGCACATATATATATATATATATATATATATATATATATATGTATATGTATACATATATATATATATATATATATATATATATATATATATATATATAGATAATACATATATATATATAAATATATATATATATATATATATATATATATATATATATGTATATATATATATATATATATATATATATATATATATATATATATATATATATATATACCTATGATATATATACAAATATGAGAGTTGAAAACGTCCAAAAATCATGAATAAATTAAATCTGAGAATCTGAAATCTGAAAGCATTTAACTTGCTCTTCTGAGACCTGGAGAACATACTAGATGTCATACCAAATCTCATTTGATAAAAGCGGATACAGTACCATATTAAACTGTATATCTGAGTCAGTCAATCCAGAAAAGATATTGTCACATGAAAGCAAGCCATTTTTGTTTACAAAATACAAGATTGGTAATATTTATTTGAGCACAATATTCAAACCTTTCTCATCCACATTTATGAATAATTGTCTAGCAAATCTCCTTTTCGACATTCATTGAAAAGAATTGTTGTGGTGCTTTTTTTGGCATTGAACCTAACTTCTGGCAGTGAAACTGAAAGTGATTATATCAATTTTATTCTATTGACTACCATGCGAAACTTATTATTATTATCAATAACAATAACGATAAATAATTGTAGTAAATATTATTAACTAACTATACGTAGCTATTTTTTTTTAAAAATTTTGCCGCTGCCAATCTACCTTGCAATTGTAGCAAGGCTTAAAAAACAAAAAAATACTTTAGCTCCGACTGCATTGACATTAACAGCCATTTTCGATTCGGAATTCTAAAATGTCTATTTAACGTTATCAATTATTTCAATCAAAATACAAAAAAACGTGATGTCTAACTTAAAGTGGACAAGTCGAATTCGTTTTCCAAAACTTAAAAGCCATCGACAAAAAAGTTTCTGCGCGATGAATGAAAATCAGGGTCCCTTTGATATTTTTGCGAGAAGAATTTGATCAAAGATGACTTCAAATTTTTTATTTTCATAGTTTTTAAAGATAGTGGTAGGTCATTCCAACTCTTGATGGCAGACCGCATCAATGCTTTTTTGAGTTCTTTAATTTCGAATAAAAAAAATCAAGAACTGCTTTTTGTTTTCATTTATTCTGTATTTTCTAAAATTTTAGCTCTAGTTTTACCGCAAAAAAATGATATATTTAGTTTTTATATCCCTCGAATTAAAATTTTTTCCGATTAAATGCTGCCCTTAAAGATTTTTTCATTTCAGTAAAGACAAACAACACAGTAATGTAGATAACTAAAAATAGGGAGAATTGAAAACTATTTTAAGGAGAATCTTTGGAAAAGTGTTTCGAATTGTATGAAATGTTCTTTTTTCCTGAAGAGAGATTTGGCTTGACTTTGGTCTTCTTTGTAGTGTCATTAACTGTCATTGTTGACATCTTAGTACTTGATTGTTGATTTTTTAATGATGCCGGTTTTTTATCTACATTTAATCTTCGCTGTTTTTTCGGACGCGCTTTCTATAGATAATTAAATCGGCTAAAGCTGAAATTATAACCAATTTGTTTTCTCAAAAATAAGTGACAAATTTTTTAGCATAATCAAACAATTGTTTCTTTGTTCTTTAAAAAAGATTGGGTGCTCTCCGACAGAAAACTTTTCGACAGAAAGTTTATTTGGGATAGTTCAGATCCCAGTGTTCTTTGCTTAATTTCTATTATTGAATAACTTATTGAATCAAATGTTTTTGAGACATCTAAAAAAGATGCTGTAACATTTTTTGTGTTTTTTCCTAATTAACTCTGTTTTTGTATTTTTTGACATCAATAGTTGAACGTTTTTTTCCGAAATCACATTGAAATCTACTGAGCAGACTTTCTTGAATTCAAGTAGCTGTTCATTTGGTTCCTTGAAACAATCTCAAATATTTTGTAATAAACAGTGTTATTGATATAGGACGATATTTATTAGGCTCCTCGGGATCACTTTTTAAAAATTGGAATGACATGAGCTTTTCATAGGTTTTTCGGAAGATTTTATCGGACTTTTGGCTTGCTCATTTAATTGCCAACATAATAATAATAACCACCTGCGAAAATAATTTTTCAAAACATCACTGTTTGCTGCACGATTTATGATATCTCTAAAATAAGCATCTCTCATACTTTGGTACCTTGTCAATGTCACAATTGTCATTTGCAAAGGAAAATTTGGATGTTCTCCGAGACGCAGATTTTCATTTAAAAATTTGTAAGGGTCTGTTCTATTATAGCCCCCCTCATGGTATATTTAAGGTGATATGGGGGTCTGTATGTAATGTATAAGCCCTATAAACTGAGGGAGGGGCGTTTAATGGGAACGACCCTCTGTTTTTTGTGTTAAGACCCAAATTAGTATATCTGCTAGTTTTACTGATATTCTACATGATTAGTTATGTTCGCATCACTTCAGTTTCAATGTTATTAAAAATTCAGCGACAGATTGGGACAATCACGGTTTTAAAAGTAGCAAATTAGAGACACATTTCCTGTTATATTTTTCCAGCATAAAAATGAATCAATATACTACAACAATTTTTTTGCCACAAGTCGGCACAGTGGCATGGTGTCATTTTTTGCAAGTTATAATCAGAATGGAATGTTTGTCACTTTTTCTGCACACATTTATGTGTCTGTTCTTTTCAGGTAGAGATTGTATTTAAACGAGTTGATCGAACCACTGTCAATTATTTTCTTCTGCAAATTTTACTCTCCTGCTCTGCTGAATAAATTGTTATACGTATCTACAAAAAAATGCTATGCCCCAAATTGTGAAATCACTGCATAATTTCAATAAAAACGTTCCAACTGCAATAATGCCTTCACCAAACGTAACTTTAACCCCCCGCCTTCTCAATCCCCCCATCACCACCACCAGCCCCCTATTTCCCAAACTTTCACCTCGGCCGTCGAAGCACTGACGCCTTTATAAGAGTTTGTCTCTAATTAAATGTCATTTAAATGGAACCTGGCCATTGATTAGAAACTGTGCTTAAATCACAGGAGAGTTGAGAAAAATGAGACAAAAGCAACTTTTCAAAAGGATCTATAGAGAGCCTGGGGAGTCTTCAGTACTGTATTACACGCGCGTCTATTGAAATATCAGCTGAAAAAATGGAAAATTTTTCCAATTAGGCGACTGGAGACATAGCAGAAAATTAATTAATTTTCTCTTTTTCAACGTTTTCGAGGCTTCCATTTTTGTCCACAATTTTTGCCACAACCCCCACCCCACCCACCCACCCTTCGCATAGAGCCGCAATATTACGGCCACTAAAATCATGAAAACAAATTTCATACCTTAATAATTTTTGTTGTTTATATATATTATTTGCAAACAATTACATTTATAGCTTGAATTGTTTGCCAGTTTTTTTGTTGATTTAAATAAAAAATAAGTTAGTAAACACAAAGCCAGACAGTTATTGATGCAGTGAAGTTTTTGACAGCATCCTGTGCAAACACAAGTTCTACATAGAATAAATTTGTGAGAATTTTTTCTTTAAAAATTGCAAATAGATTTGAACAAACAATACGGGTGAGTTCATTTAAAGTTGCTTTTTCAAAATAAGTATTATCAGTACATACATCATAAAACATCAATTTAAATTTGGAAATAGTTTAATCTGGAATATTTGGAATTATACTGTTGTAATTTGTAATCATTTTAAACCATCGATTTCTTAGTTTTCTTCTTTAAAAATAACTACTCTCCATTCAGTGTTTTTGAAACCTTCAAAGTAAAGAATGTCTAGGCTGTTGTTTCCATTGTTGTATATTCGGGGAAAAATGTATACGAGCATTCACTTTTCCCCAATTTTCCAATTTTTGCCGACGGGTTTTTCGCCTAAGTTCGATACGTCATACCCGGACTGTTTTGTCTTTTCTCTTCAATTATACATTCAGATTTCTTTATATATTTGTTGCTTTTCATTAAAATTCAATTTATTGATGTGATATTTGTATGGCACGTCGGACAAAAGTGTAAGTCTAATTTATTCCCTTGTTTGTCACGCGGCAGACATAATTATTAGCAAGCACAGACCGTAGATGACAGAAGAGACAATACATTAAAAAAAGCAAATTTAGACCCAGCTTGAACTTTAAAGAACACAACCTCAAAAATTGAAAATTGATTAATTTGGACACTTTTTACTCTGTGAAACAGAATGCAATTTTATACTCAGCACAACATGTCATTATTACTGATGTATTTGTTTACTGGTTAGAACCCTTGTAGCAAAAATTTAAAAATTGTGTCAATTTGCTGCCATACTGTAAAATTCAAAATGTCACTCTTATAATAATTTTTTTCAATATAAGGACGGTTATCAGTTATTTATTTTTAAAAATCTGATTATTTTCTGGTATAACCAAAATCTTCAACACCTCCAGTTATGTTTGTACATTTAGAAATTATTTAATCTTTATCAGGATATCAGGAAAATTTTATTGTTCTGACCCTATATTGTTGGTAAGGAGGAGCCATATGCTCGCAAAAAATTTTTAACAAGTCAATTTTGGAAGACTGATACATTTCACATGGAGAATTTTTAGTGTTATCCGTACAAAAAATGTTAAGATTAGAATGCATCAGCTCCGTGGTTTTTTAATTTTGATGTGCTTAAGTAGCAATAGAGGTTTAAACCTTTATAGCTCTTTATAGTTCTTTTCACAGTTTTTGCACTCTCAGGGTCGGTGGAGGTTCATAAGACCCAACCATTGGTTGAATAGACGGAACATGAACATTAAATCACAAAAAAACGATATTCAATTTGTTCTGTTCTTAATCAAAATGTCTTCGTTTATGAGTTACAGAAAGATTCTGTAATTCTTCCTGCCCCAACGTAGCGGAGGGGGGAATCATATGCTCAACTGGGGTTTTTGCTGAGAAAAACGAGAGTTGCGAGTGGTATCATTACAAAGCCCGTCGAGCGTACAATATCAAATCAAAAATACTTTTTTACCATTGTATTTGGGGCGCTGTCTTTTTTGCACATATGTGGACACATTTTGATGGTTTTTGAGGTCAAATTGGAGAATTGATTTTGGTCACGCCAAAACAGCAAGTGGAGCAAAAAATCGAGTGGTTTTGAGGCGCAATTTTTTTCACTGCAATTACCAAGAAAACTCAGAAAGCGGTGTTTGAATAAAAATTCTTGATTGTGGTTTTATGTTCACATTTGGCAATCTGGTTTGATCATTGCTATTTTTCTAATTTTCAATCGGATTTTTTTCTAGGTACTTTTCCCAATCCATCTATTGTCCGCTCTAGGTCTAGTTTGTTGTTTAGTCAATAAAACTTTTTCGAATTGCGAATTAACGCTTCGTTTTGAATTTCGTTTTTTCCGAAGAAACATTGAAATTCAAAGTTTTAAGAAAATTTGCCTGGTTTCCGATATTTTGTTAACAATTTACGCAACGTTCGCTCATATTTTAATCAGTTTTGCTAAACAGATGATAACAGTGTTAAAGATGATTTTATTGGTTTCTCTTGTACAGATTCAGGAGAATTCATGAAGAGGCTGATCAGACTTTTAGCTAAATTTTGGAAGTTTTTGTTTATTTCAAAGCAAAAGGGCACGAAGTATACTTCGTTAACTTGTTAGCCCACTTTGTTTAAATTTTCAAAAAGTACAGCCGTAAATAACAATGACCAAAATTTTATTTTTCCACGCGAGGGCTATTTTTACCTCCTTTCCTCAAATGTCGTCATGAACCAAAACTAAAATTTTTGGACCTTCTGCTAATTGAAATTGACGAATCGATATTTATCCAAAAAGAACATTTGGTCTAAAAAGAGTTTTGTTGGCTAAAATATGCATGATTGTTTGATATGGAATAATTAAGTGTTTTTTAAAGATGCGTCGCAATTGCAAGGCCAGTTTTGGTCTGATCATTGATTTTACTATCTAAAACAAGTCCAATTTTATTGTGGCACCCTTCTTTTTATTTATCTTTTCGGCAATCAATTTTTCCCGCCAAATACCAATATGTTTATTTCCGTTTAGAGGCCCAATGAAAGTATACTGTGTTCGGGGGTATAAACTCGTGGTTCATAGGGCAACGCAGTATCCATTCGTAAATTTTAATCTAATTTTTGGGTTTTGCACGACTTTATAGATGTTTCTACTTTAAGGACTGAGTCTCATTAAGCAGAGGTATTACTGGCCTCCTTCATAAGTACAAATGTACTTTTCAAATGGTTTGAGTTGATAACTATTGGCTGCTGCGACTTTGGAAAATTGTTTTAAACATTATCAATGAGTTTTAAAGACCATTTTGTAGCTCAGAGTTGCTACTGGCAGATTGCACCCTCTTTCTGGTGAAAAAAGTTGACCATTTCGAGGTTTTATCTTACAACTTTTGTTTTAATGACATTTTTAATACGAGTTTTCTTCGAAATTTGGTGCTTGTTGAATATGAAAAAATTACAAAAGTTTTCGTGGAAACTCTTGTGTTCAAAATCATAAAATCCTTATCAAAAACATGGAACTACTGAACATATTAATTTACGTTTCACTAGAAATGATTATAGGGGACGTAATTAATGAAACTAGGTTTTAAAAAACCAAATAAAAACGAAATGTTATCAAGATGAAAAATCACAAATATGTTATGAAAACAAATGTAAACAAAGTCAATTACATTCCATCAAAAATGGTGCGGAGCTTTTGTGGCAGTAAACCCCACTTTATCAATTTCTGCTTCTGCGTTTTTGTTGCTGTAATCCCAACAGGCAGAACTCATTTTGTAACGAATAATATAAATAATTTATGTTTCCGGTCCGCGCCTTAGTGGAGGACAAACTATATGCCCAACTGGGCATTTTTATTCAATGAATTTGGCCTATCAAGATATTCTTTGTAAAGATTGAGTGGTCTCCTCAAAAGCATGTGAAGCGTAGAATATCAAAAAAGACTTTTTGGAATAATGTTTTTGAGAAAAAAATTTTGAAGTTTAAGATTTTGTGAAAATCCGCTGAATTCCGTTGTTTATGTTTTGAAAATATTGCCAAAATATGTTTAAATGAATCACAAAGATGTTATTCATTTTACATATACAAAAATTGGAGTGTTGCTGAACTGTTTGAGCTGCCACAAGCGACCTAAAAGCACAAAAACACCCACAAACGTCTTTTCTAAAATATTTCAAAACAAATTTTGCTAAAACAAAATATTGACATTGTAATCAAAAATTAACGCATCAGAATTGTTTTTTTTTTCGTTTTTGACACAGAGCACAACAAATTGAGTTGTCAAAGGCACGTAACTATAATTGATTCTTTTCAGGTCAAAAACGAAAAAAAAATCAAAGGAAAAATGAATGCAACAATGCATATGACTATCAAATCTGTAACAATTCTGAAAAGACAGAACGAATCAGAACGGGACATCAGAATCATCCTGGAAACAGCTCTAGAACCATAAATATAACTTCTTATTTTGATAAATATTTCGCCAAATAATGGTCAGTGAGGTGGTCATTTTGCATCTGTGAGGAGGTGAGGATATGGTTCTCTTGTACTTATGTATTCAAACAACACTGACAGAAACGGTTCACGGGATACGGAGTTGATAGAGACTAGAAATCCGGGGCCGCCACAATCTCTTCAATCTCTTTGGGGTTGAGTTGTAGGCTCACTTTGAGGAGCATTTTAATTTTTTGAGATTAATTTTGGCCTTGCTAATGAGATCAGTCAGGGTAGCTCGCATTAGGGACGCCCGTGAAACGAGTGTCCCTGTGATAGCTCCTGTTTTTACAATTTTTCTTCTATTGTGTAGAAATATTTCAAAATTGATTCAAATTACGTTGAAATCGGCTCAGACTGGACCAAACACAGTACCCCCCCCCCCCCCCCCAACCCCGGGTGCTAAAATACTGTTTGGTATGCACCCCACATCATTTTGTTGCATCCTGGGAAAGTGGCCGAAAATTAAGTCGAAAACCGTGGCAGGATACGAAAATCGCTCAAAATTCAAAGTTTTTAATCGAAAATTATTGAAAAGTTGGTTTTGACTTGCGAATCAACTTGCAATCACTGCACTAGTTTTGTCAGACTTGCGGACTTGTTTTTAGACGTTCACAGCAGTGATATATGCATTTATATTTGCACTGAGACTGGCCCAGTACTGATCTTGACTTACAGTTCAGTCCTGGAGCATTCTATACCAATTTCGTAGGCAAAACTGCGAAAACATATTGTTGACAGTGGTATATTTTGGCAAACTAGTTTATATCTGGAAAGTTTTTTATATCTTTTTACTGGCCGGAATAAATCTGAATTAATTATTAATTTCTAAGAAAAGTTCTATTATGAACCGATTGGTTAATCTGTAGATCTGAAGAGATTTCACGGATCAATGTTTGCGCTTATATACGTGCAATTTGTATTGATTTAACCAGAAACTACTATGCTTGAGATTTGTGGAAAATCCCGCAAATATTTATCTGCTCCCTGAAAACCAATTTTTTGTCTTCCGTGCACAATACTGGCTCTAATTTAGCTCTATCCGGATAGAATTCGATTGAATTGGACGGTAGGATGACTGAACACACATTACTGAGCTTCCGTGATAAAAGAAACTCATTTTTCGTTTACAAAGAACCAGTCACAAAAATGATCGTTTTGAAATTATTCAAACTGCTTATGTAAAATAAGACAGGACTTGCTGTTTTGCAAAATCTTATGAGACAGTGAAGTCTTTCATATACAGGCTCCAATTTGTTTGTCTAAAAACTTTTTTATTAATCTTTTCATTTCATCAAGTGTTCTTTTTTCATCGTTGTAGAGGTGTCGTTTCTATTTACCAATTTCTAGACCAGCTGATAAAAATAACAAAGCCTGAATGCTGACTAATAAAAAACTCGACTAAGACTTTTTAATAACACAACGTGCTAGATATAACAAAACGTACGATTATAGCAACTGGAAAGTCATCAACGTTAACAAATATTATAAAAAATGATTTTTTATAAAGAATAATTAAAAAATGCTTTTAACTCTTCACTTGGAATTGAAATTGTTGCCTCTGAAGGCTGAATTTTGTGTCAAAATACATAACTGTCGTTGACCCTGATAACCATATTACCCAGACTTAATACATAAATAAATGAGGCCAAGTGTTTGTCTGTGGTTTGTTTCTTATTGTAAAACTTAAATAAATGATAAAAGACTAGGCTGCTATAAAATCGATTGCAACATTTTGAAAACAAATTAGCTCCATGGAGACTAATCTTATCTTCTATGTGCTGACGACAACGCCTTGAACACTCCCTAGTTACAGACGGCTATCTTACAAGATTTTGTGAGAATATTGCAGGAGTTTTGTAAGATTACGCACAATCTTGCAATATCTTGTCAGACACGCAAGAATCTTGCAAGATAAGTGTCAAGGTTGCAAAATTCTTGTAAGATAAGCGTCGAACCCCAGCAAAATTCTTGCAAGATAACTATTGAATCTTAGTGGCTAAATTAAGCAAAAATTAAAACCTTTATTAAATTGATTTTATTGGGGAAATTTATTGTTTTCCACTATTTTCCAAAGCTCCAAACCATCTCATTAATGAATGCACGTAAAAAAACTTGAGAATGAAGTTCTAGCGAAAACAAAATCAATACGTTTAGCTACTTACCGAATTTGTTCGTTCAGAAAAATAAAAGGTTAGTTTTTCTGAAAAATTGTTTTTGCCAGTCAGATTTTTCAATTATGCAAAAGTTTCTATTCAAAAACTTCGTTTTCTGATTGAAAGATCCTATGTTACGTTAAGCTGCTTATGTATGATTGGTTTCTTGATGTAAGAAAAAATGGGGAGAGAAAGAAGGAATGTAGGAGAGATTGATATCCTTTTACCATAATTTTGAAGATCATAATCACAACCATATGCTGTTTCAGAATCTTAACCGTAATTTTTGTATCATCATGATATTTTGCCAAAAGATATTCCCAAGTTTGCCTCAATTCAAAAACTTCAATTACGTTGGTTTTTAACTATGCGCAACGTGATGTTCATTCAGAAATCAATAATAGCCGCAGACTGTGATAGATTCTGTTTGGTACAAAGTTTTACGGCCAGTTGGTTAAAATCGACTGCTGCTTCACACTGAAACTTAGAATTATTAACAACACTACTAAATGAAAAATGTGTCATAAATTTGTCTCCTATTGGTTTGTATAGCTTCATATAAATATAGCGAGAAGATTCTGATACGCAATTTGGCAGTTGTTTTTAAAATATACGGTACCACAATTTTCGTGTTATCTGAAATTGGCAATCATATCATTATTGCTAGAAAGAACCCTTTGGCAGAAATAAATGCGCAGTTAGGCTAAATGTGAAAAGACTTTGTATTCACTTTTGCAATATGCAAAAATGATCAAACTTTTTTTTTTAAATTTCAGATGACAACAGTAAAGAATTTAAACATTATAACTTTTTAAATAATTCTCTTCAATGTTTTGAGCGAATGAATAGAACAAATTTCTACTAACAAAAGTTAAATTTTAAGGAGAAAAAAACTTTTTTATTAATCTTTTCATTTCATCAAGTGTTCTTTTTTCATCGTTGTAGAGGTGTCGTTTCTATTTACCAATTTCTAGACCAGCTGATAAAAATAACAAAGCCTGAATGCTGACTCATAAAAAACTCGACTAAGACTTTCTAAAAACACAACGTGCTAGATATAACAAAACGTACGATTATAGCAACTGGAAAGCCATCAACGTTAACAAATATTATAAAAAAAGATTTTTTATAAAGAATAATTGAAAAATGCTTTTAACTCTTCACTTGGAATTGAAATTGTTGCCTCTGAAGGCTGAATTTTGTGTCAAAATACATAACTGTCGTTGACCCTGATAACCATATTACCCAGACTTAATACATAAATAAATTAGGCCAAGTGTTTGTCTGTGGTTTGTTTCTTATTGTAAAACTTAAATAAATGATAAAAAACTAGGCTGCTATAAAATCGATTGCAACATTTTGAAAACAAATTAGCTCCATGGAGACTAATCTTATCTTCTATGTGCTGACGACAACGCCTTGAACACTCCCTAGTTACAGACGGCTATCTTACAAGATTTTGTGAGAATATTGCAGGAGTTTTGTAAGATTACGCACAATCTTGCAATATCTAGTCAGACACGCAAGAATCTTGCAAGATAAGTGTCAAGATTGCAAAATTCTTGTAAGATAAGCGTCGAACCCCAGCAAAATTCTTGCAAGATAACTATTGAATCTTAGTGGCTAAATTAAGCAAAAATTAAAACCTTTATTAAATTGATTTTATTGGGGAAATTTATTGTTTTCCACTATTTTCCAAAGCTCCAAACCATCTCATTAATGAATGCACGTAAAAAAACTTGAGAATGAAGTTCTAGCGAAAACAAAATCAATACGTTTAGCTACTTACCGAATTTGTTCGTTCAGAAAAATAAAAGGTTAATTTTTCTGAAAAATTGTTTTTGCCAGTCAGATTTTTCAATTATGCAAAAGTTTCTATTCAAAAACTTCGTTTTCTGATTGAAAGATCCTATGTTACGTTAAGCTGCTTATGTATGATTGGTTTCTTGATGTAAGAAAAAATGGGGAGAGAAAGAAGGAATGTAGGAGAGATTGATATCCTTTTACCATAATTTTGAAGATCATAATCACAACCATATGCTGTTTCAGAATCTTAACCGTAATTTTTGTATCATCATGATAATTTGCCAAAAGATATTCCCAAGTTTGCCTCAATTCAAAAACTTCAATTACGTTGGTTTTTAACTATGCGCAACGTGATGTTCATTCAGAAATCAATAATAGCCGCAGACTGTGATAGATTCTGTTTGGTACAAAGTTTTACGGCCAGTTGGTTAAAATCGACTGCTGCTTAACACTGAAACTTAGAATTATTAACAACACTACTAAATGAAAAATGTGTCATAAATTTGTCTCCTATTGGTTTGTATAGCTTCATATAAATCAAGCGAGAAGATTCTGATACGCAATTTGGCAGTTGTTTTTAAAATATACGGTACCACAATTTTCGTGTTATCTGAAATTGGCAATCATATCGTTATTGCTAGAAAGAACCCTTTGGCAGAAATAAATGCGCAGTTAGGCTAAATGTGAAAGGACTTTGTATTCACTTTTGCAATATGCAAAAATGATCAAACTTTTTTTTTTTAATTTCAGATGACAACAGTAAAGAATTTAAACATTATACCTTTTTAAATAATTCTCTTTAATGTTTTGAGCGGATGAATAGAACAAATTTCTACTAACGAAAGTTAAATTTTAAGGAGAAAATTTTAAATTTCATCATTTGATGCGTCACAGAATGGGAAGAAATCTGTTTTCTTTTCTTTCTCTCAGCGCCACTCTGAATAGCTAAAAAGGTTATATATAATACTTTTTCTATGCCAAACTCTTTGATTTCCATGCTACAGCTTCTTTTTAACCTCAGAATGTCTGTTTAAAAAAACTAATTTTCATCAATTCTTAACAGTGCAATTAATGGTGATGTCATTTACGCTTAAATTATTGTACTTCTCAGTTTCGGAAAAATAGTTGCCAGTCTTCTTGACGCAACCATTCAAATAGATACATACGGGCCTCAAAATTTATATCAGTGTCCACTTGACTGGAACGAGAATCCAATCAAATTTACTCTATTAAAGTAATGCACATTTATGAACAACTTTAAAAAAATAATTGAAATGTTGACGGCAGAATATTAAATTGTCTGTCCTAAAAACATTATTACTATGAAATAGATTCACTTCAAGCAAAAAAAATTACAGACAAAGAAACTGACAATTGCGAAAAATAGGCCAGCCAATTTAGTTTCGAGGCAAATTTTCCTCTGTGCAGATTTAGCCGGTTTCAATAAGACTATAGCTTTGTAGATGTTTTCTAGATCATTAGTACCCTGATTTTTATTGATATCTGGATTGATATCTCGCTAGATTTTTGCAAGAATTATGCAAGTTTTGAATTATCTTAATAATATCAAGCCTATATTTTACTAGATGAAATTTTCTCGTGGAAAACAAATTATAAGTGCATGGGAAAGAACAATTGGAAAAAAGGCGAATTTTTTCATACTGCACCGTAATAGTACTGCTAATTACAGCAGAGGTAGATGACTACTGGGTGAATTGAATTTCACAGAGATAGCTTGCCTGATGAACTGAAAAACTTGCAAAAACTCTGCAAGCAACCCGGCACCCGTTTGCATCCACTTGCAAGATTACCTCAAGATTGCTTCGGATTCATATTTTGCAATTACTGCACACACTTACACACACACACAAACACACACACACACACACACATTCATATATATATATATATATATATATATATATATATATATATATGTATATATAATACATTTATATATATATATATATATATATATATATATATATATATATATATATATATTGTAGGAGAATGTAGATAAGGATTCAATTACTTTGTTCTAGACAGTTTGTTAAGTTTTTTATATCAGTTTTAAGTTGCGGGAACAACCAACTTGTTTTGGTTGCGATAAGGACAAAAGTCAATGTTTTTTCAAGTTTCACTTCCGACTTGATTGCTGCACGACATGCTCCAGGGGAAAGAGGAGGCCAACTAACTCATCACAGACGGTTGACCAGGTCGTCAAAGGGGGTGTAAACCAAGTTGCCTAGAAAACCGTTTCGAAAAAGGTCAAGAAAAAATTGGGCTAATTAGCCAAAACGCGTGCGAGCGCGGAGACCGGGCGAACGTACGTGCCGTAAGCCGTTTTCACCTTCACCACACGGTGTTGTCCATCTCGTCCAGGGTAGACCTCGAGAACACGTCCAAGGGGCCAAATTCCACGTGGAGTCATATTTTCAGAATCCAAACAATGTCGTTGACTCTCAGTGGTGTTTGGCCACTATCGCTCCATTTAGACCTCTTTAACAGTGTCGGAAGATACTCCTTGACGAGTCGTTTCCAGAAATGGTTGACCATTTGCTGCACATTCTTCCAAGACTTGAAACTGGCGGGTTCTGGGCTGTCAAACTTTCCTGGTGGGAGAGAATTGAACGGTCTGTTGATCAGAAAATGGTTTGGCGTCAGAGGCATTTCATTTTCCGGAAGGTCAGCGACAATCGTTAGTGGTCTGGAGTTCAATATAGCTTCGGTCTCCACCAAAATTGTCCTGAACACATCAAGCGACAATCTTCTGGAGCCTAGAATGATCAATAGAGTGCGTTTCGCAGTCTGGATCAAGCGCTCCCAAATGCCGCCAAAATGAGGTCCATAGGGAGGATTGAACTTCCAGGTTGTGTTCGTTGCTGCCATTGCTTTGTAGATTTTGTCGTTGTCGAGACGTTTCACAGATATTTTTAGTTCCTCAGATGCACCAATAAATGTCTTGCCATTGTCGCTGAGCATTGTTATTGGCTGGCATCTGCGGCTTACAAAAAAACGTCGATAGGCGTTTAAAAAAGTGTCAGTGTTGAGATCGGGACAAGCTTCTAGATGGACACACCTAGTAACCAGGCAAGTGAAGATGAGGCCGTAGTGTTTTTCAATCTGTCCTTTGGCATCTTCTATATAAAATGGTCCAAAAAAGTCGACTCCGCTGTTCGCGGAAGGATACTGGGTAGAGTCTGTCGGGAAACGGCAGGCAGGCAGGGGAGCCATGACGGGTTGAATGTTTTGAGCGGCAAATCGTCTGCAGAGAAAACATCTGTACTTTATACTTAAAAGTGTTTTTTTGAGTCCAATGATGTGGTATCTTTGCTGCACAAAGGCTTTCACTGGCTCTGTTCCTTGGTGAACAGAAATGTTGTGTGCATGCTCTATATAGAGTCTCGCTATCTTGTCTTTTGCGTGCAGTATAATCAGAAATTTCTCGACTTCGAGGTTATCTGGCGCAAATTGCAATCTTCCGCATGACCGAAGGATTCCATTGTTGTCCAACATTGGGTTGAGCGAACGGATTTTGTACTTTGAATCTATCCTGGAACCACGTTCCAGGGCTTGGATTGTTGAGAAGAAGAAATTTTGCTGCGACATTTTGATCAGCCGATTTCTTGCAAAAATGACGTCTTCTGTTATAAACTGCTGATCTTTAGGCCTTTGCTTTTTTATCCGAAAGACCAAATTGAAGACTGTTGCTAAAGTCAGGTGCAACTTGTTCCAAGTTGAGAACCGTGTCGGCTCAATTATTTGCTCCGACAAATTGCGTGAAAATTCATGCGTCGCTAACACATGCTTTGAAGAGTTTTCTGGAGCGGTGAGCTGTCTTGTGGAAAGAAATGCTGGCGCTGTTAGCCACTTGGCTGGAATTTCGTCTGGATTGAGATCACGAGTTCCGTGGTCAGCTGGATTTTCTTTGGTGTCAACGTGTTTCCATTGGTAGGCACCAGTTGATGCAAGGATTTCTTTCAGGCGATTCGCAACAAAGGCAGGTTGCTTCTTGGTTGTCGATAACCAATCAAGTACTACTTGACTATCTGTGCAGATTGTAGAGCGAGTAATGTGAAACGATGACTCTTTCATGATGGTTGAAAGGATGCGCACTCCGATGACTGCGGCTTCCAACTCTAATTTGGGTATGCTGATTTGTTTAATTGGAGCAACTTTGCATTTGCCTATTACGTAACAAGTTTCAACATCAGTAGCTAAGTTAGGAACTGTTTTCAAGTATGCAACGGCTGCAACTGCTACAGCTGAGGCGTTGACAAATACATGGATTTCATTTTCACTTTCTGGTGAATGGCAACTTTTATTGAGAGTTCTGTTCAATGTCACTTCTGGTGAAGAAAAATAAAAGTCCAAATTCTTTTGAAGTGGTTTAACTACTTGAGGGGCAATTTGTTCGTCCCATTTTTTCCCACGTTTCCACAGTTCTTGAAGAACTATTTTGAAACGGATCGTTGATGGCGACATTACCGCTATTGGGTCGAAGATCGAGGAGACAAGACTAAAGATCTTACGTTGAGTGTATGCTGAGGCACTTTTTTGGGAAATTAGTGAGAGGTTTCATAAGAAAGCAGTCTTTCTCAAGAATCCATTTAACACCAAGAACTTCAACAACATCTGTCTGTTTTTCTTTGTCTTCTGGGGGGATTTGGTTTAGAACTAGAGAGCTGTTTGAAACAAATTTTGTGAGTCGAATCCCACCTATTTGCAGACAATGTTTTGTTTCAAGAACTGCCTTACAAGCGTCTTCTTCTGTTGCATGTGATTGGATGTAGTCATCCATGTAAAAGTGCTTCCTGACGGCTTTGAGGGCTTCTGGGAACTGTTGACTTTTCTCTTTAGCACAATGGTTAAGAACGTATATTGCTCACGAAGGCGAGCAATTTGCTCCAAAGATGAGTCCGGTAAATTGGTACTGTTGTATCTGATTGTCTGCTAACCAGAGAAATCAAAGAGCAGATTGATCAAACTGATGGATGGCGATTTGCATAAACATGCCTTCGATGTCCGCAAGGACCGCCACGGGATGTTCTCGAAATCTCATAAGGACACCTAAAAAGTTATTAAGGAGATCTGGTCCAGTAAGAAGGTTTGAATTAAGCGATTGGCCGCAGAATTTTGATGCGGCATTTGCAACTCGGCGGACTTTTCCGGGCTTATTGATATTTTCCACAGGATGGTGTGGCAGGTACCAAATTCTGTCTGGTTGAGGATCTTGCATTTCCACCGGTTTGACATAGTTTTTCTAGAGGTCTGTCAAGAGAGTCTTATTGCATTTTTCTTGCAACGAAGGTTTACGCTGAAGGCGTGTGTTGAGGCTTTTGACTTGGTTCAGTGCAGAATAGAAGTTGTTTTCCAATTTTATTTCTGATTTCCAGGGCAGTTTGATCTCATATCTCTCACCATTGTGATTGATGGAGTTCTTCAAAATATCAAGAAACTGTTCTTCTTGCTTTGTGTAAACTTGTTCACGGTCCTTCTGAATGCCATCTGCTTCAATACTCCAGAACTGTTGAACAAGTTCGTCAAGTCCGGGTTCATCTGTTCTGTTACTTGAGACATTGAAAATAAATTTCTTCTGCTGAATTGGGGGCTGTTGAGTGGTGGCTGAGATACAATTCTCATATTCACCAGCGAGGGTCCAACCAAGTTTAGTTTTCACAACAAACGGTTGATTTTGATTGCCAGGTATAACATGTGTAGGGTAGGTGAATGCGAATGCGTTAACACCGAGGAGGGCGCCGATTTTGCCATCGGCAATATTTGGGAAATGTATGTGGCGCAAACTGTTGAAGGCATCACAAATTTGATTAAGTTCAAAAGTTTTTGCAGCTGCGACGTTCAGAGACGGGGTGCTGAACGTCCGAGAGAGTTCAAACGATATTTCATTTGACTTATATGGAGTTATTGTGACTGGCTCAACAATTTTTGAGAGGGACATGCTGTTCTCTGTATTGAGAAATTGTAGTGGTACTGACTGTTGAGTTTCACGGGAAGCTCAAGAAATTCAGCTATGGCGTCCAATACAAAGCTGAATTGGCTACCGGGATCTATGAGGGCGTAGGTATCGAATGCTTTATTTCCCTTGAGGAATGAAACAGGAATAAGCTGCAATTGCTCATACCAATTCTTCGGTGTTTCTGAGCATTGGTTAATGCTGAACGATTGGTTAATTGCATTGCCCTTTAAATTACGTCGTTGCACGTTTTGCTGGCTTTCGTTGTTGAAAGTTTGGCCATAACGGCTGTTGGGGGCTTTGTTTGTTTGACTTTTCTGTTGAGAAGATGTATTTGGAGTTTGACTTGAAGCTTTGCTACTATACGAAGCTGTTGGATTGTTACCAGAAAAAACTTCAGTAGAAAGAGCTGCTGTAGGGCGTTTGATTTGCTTGGCGGGATCATGAAGGGTTGTGTGGTGGAATCCACTGCAAACCTGACATCGTTTTTGCGATGGGCACGATTGTTTGTGGTGTTTGTTGCTCAAGCAATTTGTACACAAATTGTTTTGGCTAACAAGGTTGTATCAATCACCTGGTGAGCACAACTGATACTCAGGGCAAGTGGCAATGCTGTGTTCTTGTTTGCACTTCTCGCAAGATCGTTTTGTGTTAAAAGTTTTATTCGGAACGTTTTGCGAAGTTGACGGTTGTTTTTGCTGAGGCGCAAAGTTCCAATTTTTTCTACTGTTTTCCACTGATGCGTTTTGACTGACAATGGGAGGTTGCTTTTGTATGTCTCGGTTTGTAGGTTGTTCAAGTTGACAAACTTTGAGGCTTGAGAACTGATGGTTCTTTGATTGCTTTCTCGACTCACTTTGTCGTAGATTTGAGCTTGAAGCTCTAACCATTGTTGAAAATCGACGAGAGTCGGGTCTGAGCTGAGCTCGGTAAGACAATGTTCAGTCCATTTCAGAACCAAATGATGTGGTGTTTTGTCTTTGGCTTTCTTAATGAGTGTCGTAGACTGGAGGTCTGCTGTAAAGCCAAGGTATTGGAAGGCTTGCACAAGTCTTTTCAAAAATGAGGAAAAGGCAATGAAGCTTTGCTTGTTTTGGAAATTCATTTGCCAGTTTTCGAGCTGGTTAATGAACGTATTCACAACTATAGTACGATCACCGAAATGTCGGATTATTTCATTCAGTGCTGTCTGATAATAAGATGGATCGCAGGAATAAGCATTGATCAAGTCCTTTGCTTTCCCACTTACAGAATTCTGCAAGTAGGTTATACGATGCGTGTCTGTAATGGAAGGGTTGTTGTGAATCATCGCGTTGAAGTTATTGATCCACTCGTGAAAGTGGATAGGGTCACCATTGAAATTCTGAAGTTTCAAAGGTGGCAATTTGATTGAATGTTTGAAATCAACATTTCCTTTTTCCTGTGTTACATTTGGGTTCGAGTACACTGAGCTTATGTGTTGATTGACAGTGAGAAGTAAACTGTGG
Organism: Convolutriloba macropyga; assembly: GCF_964194025.1. NCBI lineage: Eukaryota > Metazoa > Xenacoelomorpha > Acoela > Convolutidae > Convolutriloba > Convolutriloba macropyga. The sequence continues at coordinate 19,479 of NW_027451598.1, forward strand.
TTAATTAAAGGCTGGCTTAACTGATTTTGTCCGACAGGATTTAGCGGTTGATTAGTGCACATTGGGGCATGGATCGTGGAAGTTACTGGAGATTGAAAGTTCGATGGAGCTTGTGAGCCATGAATAAACTGGTTGTTACACAACTGACTGGGATGTGTCACACATTGTTTAACTGGGAAAGTGCTGGCAATTCTAAGTTGACTGTAAACAGGTTGTGGAAATTGCACAGGAGCCGCAATTCCGTTTGATTGTGGAGCTACCTGGTTTGGCAGAAAATTAGGAGCTGCAGGATTTAAGACGGTATTTTGATGCTGTTGTTCCATCAGGGGCAGAGTAATTGGAGGGAAACCTGCGGAATGTACCCCAGTTATAGGATTAATACAATGATTGGATTGTAGGCAACTGTTTTCTGCGACTATTTTATTAGTTCTACTTGGGAGATGCGAGGTTCTGTTTGCCACTGTGGGTAAGCAGGGGAGTTTTTGCAGATCACAGTTCAAGAGTTGACTATCGAGGTATCCACTTGTTCCTATTTGAATTTGAGAAGGTCCAAAATCCTGTTGCAGATTGGGAAAATTATGGTATAGAGGATTTCTGTTGGCAGTTGAATCCTGATTATTGCTTTGATTTGGCAAGTTTAAATTAAATGTTTTCTCCAATACCGAGTTTTGGGCAAATAGACCACCTGCCTGTAATTGAATAGTTGGATTGGCCAAATTGAAGGGGTTTGAAAGTGAGTGATTACCTGAAAGGTTCAAATTTTGGATTGGAGGCAAAAGGTTCTGCGACGTGTCAAAGTTGTCACTCAAGTTGATTTGAGCTGTTTCAATATCGCAGACATCTCTATTGACCAGGTTGGGGGCAATTTCGAGTTTCCCTGATCTTGTTGGAGATGTGAATTCTTGGCTGGTATCTTTGTCAAAGCAGGGAAAGGGATTCGGAGCGTTTGTTTGGTTTTCAAGGTTATTTTTCGATTTTAGAAGACTTTCATGAACTTCCTTTTTAGGATTTCTTTGGTGGGCTTCAAGCACATGCTGAATTTGAAGTCCTGGTTCATTAGATGTTTGTAGAAACAATGATGGTTGTTATGGCCGTGGTGGTAATGGGGGCGGCTGATTGAAGATGTTACTGCTGGTCTGCTTTTCTTCTATATCGCGCTGATGCTGGATTCGTTCCTTGTCGTCACTGGGCGCAGGTGTTGATTGCCGAGACAAGTTTCTTCTGCTGGAGATCATGCTGACATCATCTCTAATGCGACTGGAAGACTGACTGAGCTGGCCATCGTCGTCCAACAGATCGACTCGCAGTTCCAGTTCATTCAGGCGAGTTATTAGTGCCGTTTGCCTATTCAATATAGATGATGCAGTGCTTTGATGTGGCTGCTGTCTCATCACTTCCTCTGAGAGTTTCTTGAGCTCTGTTTCCTGGCCTTTGATTTTGTTGGTCATCAAAGACAAAGATCGGAAACTCTTTTTCTGCTCCACCTTTTTCTCAAGGAGATCGAGCAGTTTTTTCATTGACATTTCTGTCGCTTTGAACATATTGATAGCAAACTGACATTCAGCGCTGTTCTGCTTCGACATATTGGTGGCTGCTGCTCTGTTGTAGCTGATTGTTGATGATGTTGGTGAGTAAGCTCGTTACTGAAGGTGAAAAACGGCTTTGAGAACCGGAGCGACGCAAATTTTTTGATGTAAAAAAGGTTGTCTAAGGTTTGAATGCTAATGATCCTAGTTTTTTCTTGTTCAAAAGACCAGCGACGCAACTTTTCTCAAAAATGATGTCCTAGGATGTGTTTTTTGTGCTAAATCTAGCTTTTTGCACTAAAAAAACCTAAAAACTTTCCGAACGTTAGCTTGTTTTAACCGTTTTTTGTTCAACAGACCTAAATAATTGCTTGTTTTTTGTTGAATTAACACAAGTTTCGCTAAAATAGCTCGCGTTAACTGTTTGAAATAGTGTGTGTGGCTACTGTGGTCTACAGGAAAACTGTGCCTTGCTACAATTATGTAGTTGAACCAATACTAGACCAGAACTCAAATAATTGTTACTTTAAACTCCTTTTCATGAAAACTTCAAAAAGCTCGTCTGTTTCTCTCAAATACGAATAAATTACCAAACAGAAAGCTTATAAAGCTACCCCAGAAATTTTTCCTTAGCTCCCTAACCCTAACCAAACACTATGATTAATGAATACCCCTCACAGTTTTTGCGAATTAACTTTGAAACCCGTTCATTTTCTAGGAGTTTATTGTGGTTTTGACGGCTAAAGATAAAAAATTAGCAAAAATGCGATGCGTTTAGGCAACAAGGGCTACAGAAGAGCTACTGAATGCTAGAAATTTGCAGAGACGAGTCATATTGTGGGAAACTTTAGAATTCTTTCGGAAATTGTCTTTTCCGGGTTTTGCAAACCTTTTTCGTTTTCTTCAAAACTGTGTGACTTCATCTTTTCTTTTCACTCTGTCTTCATTATTTACAAAATGCATTGACTGTATCAAACTCTCAAAGCTCTCTCCGACAATTAGCGTCTGAGATCTGCCTTTCAAAAAAATTGAAAGTAGGAAAATAGACATCAAAATTTCTGGTGACTACTGGAACCAATTTTCTTTGAAAACTCCTCTTCTGCTGATGGTAACGTCTGAAACCAATAGGAATTAAGGGATTTCGCAGACGGCAACGTCTGAAACCGAGGACTTCTGCAAAAAATGAAGTTTGGACGTTTTTTCCAAAAAAAAAAATTAAAATGGTATTTATTTTCGTCAAATGAAAGTTTTGATATTTGGTGTGGCGCCTAAGGACTTTCTATTTACTTCCCTATACAGTTGAAACTATCAAACTGACTGACAATGACTTGTTTTAGGGTTTTGTTTAGTGGTTTATTTGGGTATTCAAATGAATATGTCGTCAGAAAACTAACTTGTGTTTTTGAATTTTCTGAATTAAAAAACTTTTTTCTGACATTTCTCATTTATATGATACTGATTGGATAAATCTATGAAAATGGCTTTCTGTTTGACTGCAAACTATTTCAAGATAGTGTTTTATTGGTTTATTCCGCAATTGAAACGGATATGGATTGAGAAAACTAAATTGTGTTTTTTGAATTTTCTGAAATCAAAAAATTTTTTCTGACATTTTTTATTGATATGATGCTGATGTGATATATCGATCAAAGTGGCTTTTTGTTTGATCGAAAACTAATTCAGAAGAGTGGTTTATTATTTTTTTCGCAATTCAAACTGATATGTAGTCAGAAAACTAAATTGTGTTTTTTGAATTTTCTGAATTCAAAAAATTTTTTCTGACGTTTCTTATTGATATGATGCTGGTGTGATATATCGATCAAAGTGGCTTTTTGTTTGATCAAAAACCAATTCAGAAGAGTGGTTTAATAGTTTTTTCCGCAATTGAAACGGATATGTAGTCAGAAAACTAAATTGTGTTTTTTGAATTTTCTGAATTCAAAAAATTTTCTCCGACATTTCTTATTTATATGATACTGATTGGATATATCGATGCAAATAGCTTTCTGTTTGATTACAAACCAATTCAAAAGAGTGGTTTAATAGTTTTTTTCCGCAATTGAAACGGATATGTAGTCAGAAAACTAAATTGTGTTTTTTTAATTTTCTGATTTAAGGAACATTTCTCTGATTTTTGTGTTTTTTTTCGCAGATTTTTCTTTAAAAATGAGAAAATTGCCTTAACTCGCTTTGAAAATAATTAAACTAGTCAAGGTTTTTGAATCGAGGTGTTATAGTAACAAATAAGCTTTTTTGCGGGACAAAAATCAATTTTTTGGAGGCTTTTTGTCAAAAAAAAAGTAGAGACTTTGGATGGCTCTAACCGGGGAACAGGACATCAGAGGTAACGTCTGAGACCTCGGGCGGACTTCTGCTGGTGACGTCTGAAACCAGTAAAAAAACTAGATCCTCTCGTCGGGGTGACGTTTGTAACCCAAACTTGGCTTCGTCGCTGAAAAAATTGCTTGTCTTTTTTTTGTGTCTTTTCTGTGTCTTTTCTGTGTCTTTTCTTTGTCTTGATCGGCTGCCAGCTTTCGGGTTCCGTTTACTGTGCTCGGCACTTGATGGTTGCACTGACCGCTGATGCTCTCTTCAGTGCGTCGCACAAGTTGTGGAACAAAGAAACTATTTGCCGGTAACAGGGGAGACTTTTGTCCTCAAAATTGTTTTGGGGAAAGAAGGTTTTGTTCTTTGAACGAGGGGTAAACCATAAAATGTAAGAAAATGTAGATAAGGATTCAATTACATTGTTCTAGACAGTTTGTTAAGTTTTTTATATCACTTTTAAGTTGCGGGAACAACCAACTCGTTTTGGTTGCGATAAGGACAAAAGTCAATGTTTTTTCAAGTTTCACTTCTGACTTGATTGTTGCACGACATATATATATATATATATATATATATATATATATATATATATATATATAGTTATATTTATATATATATATATATATATATATATATATATATATATATATATATATATATGTGTGTGTGTGTGTGTGTGTGTGTATGTAAGATGTGAATCTTGTCATCACTTTGGCTATTTCGCTATTTCTGGGAGAAAATGATTCTAAACTTTCAAAGATTTTTGCTATGATTCCACTTTTGTTTTTAACACGGTTTCTTTTAATCTAATTTCAATTAGAACGAAGGTTTAATTAGAACGAAAATTTAAGTAAAAATATGTTGTTTGACGTAATAGCAATTGTCGTTTTTGAATTGTTATTAAATGCTAATTGAGCTGTCTAGCTCTTCCTATAGAACAGCCTAAGTTGAAGCTTTTGGAAATTGAAATTTTGAAGAAATTCAGTTCATTTTTTCAAAGAAAAACGCATTAGATTGCGTCTAAGTAGGAAGAATAAGTTTCTCACATCACTTTGTATCAAAAACCGCAGCGATAGCTTTTTATTTCGAAATTCCCGTTACGTAGGAAGAAAAAAAGTTCATCAATTAATAACAAAATAATAGCTCTAGCTACCGAAGAAAAAGATGCTTGTTAGATGGTATTTAACAAGAAGCAATTAGAGATCGAATTATATATTGATAACTTATCAAAAAAAAGGATCTTGAGCAGTTTTACGAAATCCGATGTCATTTAATTCAAGGGATCAAATATTTTCAATAGGGGATTGTGAAAATTTACAATTAAGTTGTCTAGCCGCGCAGTAATTATAGCTTAAAATTGGGTTAAATTACGACAATTATTATAGATGCCATAAAAATTGCAATTTCTCCTTATTGTTCAACATCCCCTGCAGTATGGTAATTTTCCCAAGTATCAGCAATAAAATATGGTTTTTAAGCCCCTCAATTTTACAAAACCCATTTAGAGCTATATAACGTGAAACCTTTTATTATGGTGAATTTTCACACACTGCAATGAAAGTATCAAATTCAAAGTCCAGAGATATCAAATGTACATGTAATTGAGCAATGTCGCTCTTTCAAAAAAGTGAAAGTGCCAGACCAAATTTTCAGTCTGCACCCCCTCCCCACGGGCCACCTTTTCCTCCTTGCTTCTCTCCTCTATTGAAGAAGTGATGAAATTGAAATTTCAACAAATTCTACATTGAAGAGCCCGACGGCGGAAATTAAATTTAATTCATATTCATGCCAATTCTTCTAGGGAAACTAGATTAACATTAGTAAATAATAACTGTCCACTTTCCGTATTCCGCTTGGGCACCTATTTTGGATGGGTTTTTATGAAGGAGCCTATTTCAAAACCGATTGTTAT
>NW_027451599.1:0-5000 GCF_964194025.1 Convolutriloba macropyga
AGCTAACTCAAGCTAACCCGAGCTAACTCAAGCTAACTCAAGGTAGCTAAAGCTAGTTCAAGCTAACTCAAGCTAGCTAAAGCTAAGACAAGCTAACTCAAGCTAACTCAAGCTAACTCAAGCTAACTCAAGCTAACTCAAGCTAGTTCAAGCTAACTCAAGCTAACTCAAGCTAACTCAAGCTAGCTAAAGCTAACTCAAGCTAACTCAAGCTAACTCAAGCTAACCCGAGCTAACTCAAGCTAACTCAAGGTAGCTAAAGCTAGTTCAAGCTAGCTCAAGCTAGCTAAAGCTAAGACAAGCTAACTCAAGCTAACTCAAGCTAACTCAAGCTAGTTCAAGCTAACTCAAGCTAGCTAAAGCTAACTCAAGCTAACTCAAGCTAACTCAAGCTAGCTCAAGCTAACTCAAGCTAGTTCAAGCTAACTCAAGCTAGCTAAAGCTAACTCAAGCTAACTCAAGCTAACTCAAGCTAACTCAAGCTAGCTAAAGCTAACTCAAGCTAACTCAAGCTAACCCGAGCTAACTCAAGCTAGCTCAAGCTAACCCAAGCTAGCTAAAGCTAACTCAAGCTAACTCAAGCTAATTCAAGCTAACTCAAGCTAACTCAAGCTAACTCAAGCTAACTCAAGCTAGCTAAAGCTAACTCAAGCTAACTCAAGCTAACTCAAGCTAACCCGAGCTAACTCAAGCTAACTCAAGGTAGCTAAAGCTAGTTCAAGCTAACTCAAGCTAGCTAAAGCTAAGACAAGCTAACTCAAGCTAACTCAAGCTAACTCAAGCTAACTCAAGCTAACTCAAGCTAACTCAAGCTAGCTAAAGCTAACTCAAGCTAACTCAAGCTAACTCAAGCTAACCCGAGCTAACTCAAGCTAACTCAAGGTAGCTAAAGCTAGTTCAAGCTAACTCAAGCTAGCTAAAGCTAAGACAAGCTAACTCAAGCTAACTCAAGCTAACTCAAGCTAACTCAAGCTAACTAAAGCTAGTTCAAGCTAACTCAAGCTAGCTAAAGCTAACTCAAGCTAAACTCAAGCTAACTCAAGCTAGCTCAAGCTAAACTCAAGCTAGTTCAAGCTAACTCAAGCTAGCTAAAGCTAACTCAAGCTAACTCAAGCTAACTCAAGCTAACTCAAGCTAGCTAAAGCTAACTCAAGCTAACTCAAGCTAACCCGAGCTAACTCAAGCTAGCTCAAGCTAACCCAAGCTAGCTAAAGCTAACTCAAGCTAACTCAAGCTAACTAAAGCTAGTTCAAGCTAACTCAAGCTAGCTAAAGCTAACTCAAGCTAACTCAAGCTAACTCAAGCTAGCTCAAGCTAACTCCAAGCTAGTTCAAGCTAACTCAAGCTAGCTAAAGCTAACTCAAGCTAACTCAAGCTAACTCAAGCTAACTCAAGCTAGCTAAAGCTAACTCAAGCTAACTCAAGCTAACCCGAGCTAACTCAAGCTAGCTCAAGCTAACCCAAGCTAGCTAAAGCTAACTCAAGCTAACTCAAGCTAATTCAAGCTAACTCAAGCTAACTCAAGCTAACTCAAGCTAACTCAAGCTAGCTAAAGCTAACTCAAGCTAACTCAAGCTAACTCAAGCTAACCCGAGCTAACTCAAGCTAACTCAAGGTAGCTAAAGCTAGTTCAAGCTAACTCAAGCTAGCTAAAGCTAAGACAAGCTAACTCAAGCTAACTCAAGCTAACTCAAGCTAACTCAAGCTAACTCAAGCTAACTCAAGCTAGCTAAAGCTAACTCAAGCTAACTCAAGCTAACTCAAGCTAACCCGAGCTAACTCAAGCTAACTCAAGGTAGCTAAAGCTAGTTCAAGCTAACTCAAGCTAGCTAAAGCTAAGACAAGCTAACTCAAGCTAACTCAAGCTAACTCAAGCTAACTCAAGCTAACTAAAGCTAGTTCAAGCTAAACTCAAGCTAGCTAAAGCTAACTCAAGCTAACTCAAGCTAACTCAAGCTAGCTCAAGCTAACTCAAGCTAGTTCAAGCTAACTCAAGCTAGCTAAAGCTAACTCAAGCTAACTCAAGCTAACTCAAGCTAACTCAAGCTAGCTAAAGCTAACTCAAGCTAACTCAAGCTAACCCGAGCTAACTCAAGCTAGCTCAAGCTAACCCAAGCTAGCTAAAGCTAACTCAAGCTAACTCAAGCTAATTCAAGCTAACTCAAGCTAACTCAAGCTAACTCAAGCTAACTCAAGCTAGCTAAAGCTAACTCAAGCTAACTCAAGCTAACTCAAGCTAACCCGAGCTAACTCAAGCTAACTCAAGGTAGCTAAAGCTAGTTCAAGCTAACTCAAGCTAGCTAAAGCTAAGACAAGCTAACTCAAGCTAACTCAAGCTAACTCAAGCTAACTCAAGCTAACTCAAGCTAACTCAAGCTAGTTCAAGCTAACTCAAGCTAACTCAAGCTAACTCAAGCTAGCTAAAGCTAACTCAAGCTAACTCAAGCTAACTCAAGCTAACCCGAGCTAACTCAAGCTAACTCAAGGTAGCTAAAGCTAGTTCAAGCTAGCTCAAGCTAGCTAAAGCTAAGACAAGCTAACTCAAGCTAACTCAAGCTAACTCAAGCTAACTCAAGCTAGTTCAAGCTAACTCAAGCTAGCTAAAGCTAACTCAAGCTAACTCAAGCTAACTCAAGCTAGCTCAAGCTAACTCAAGCTAGTTCAAGCTAACTCAAGCTAGCTAAAGCTAACTCAAGCTAACTCAAGCTAACTCAAGCTAGCTCAAGCTAACTCAAGCTAACTCAAGCTAACTCAAGCTAACCCGAGCTAACTCAAGCTAACTCAAGGTAGCTAAAGCTAGTTCAAGCTAGCTCAAGCTAGCTAAAGCTAAGACAAGCTAACTCAAGCTAACTCAAGCTAACTCAAGCTAACTCAAGCTAGTTCAAGCTAACTCAAGCTAGCTAAAGCTAACTCAAGCTAACTCAAGCTAACTCAAGCTAGCTCAAGCTAACTCAAGCTAGTTCAAGCTAACTCAAGCTAGCTAAAGCTAACTCAAGCTAACTCAAGCTAACTCAAGCTAGCTCAAGCTAACTCAAGCTAGTTCAAGCTAACTCAAGCTAGCTAAAGCTAACTCAAGCTAACTCAAGCTAACTCAAGCTAACTCAAGCTAGCTAAAGCTAACTCAAGCTAACTCAAGCTAACCCGAGCTAACTCAAGCTAGCTCAAGCTAACCCAAGCTAGCTAAAGCTAACTCAAGCTAACTCAAGCTAATTCAAGCTAACTCAAGCTAACTCAAGCTAACTCAAGCTAACTCAAGCTAGCTAAAGCTAACTCAAGCTAACTCAAGCTAACTCAAGCTAACCCGAGCTAACTCAAGCTAACTCAAGGTAGCTAAAGCTAGTTCAAGCTAACTCAAGCTAGCTAAAGCTAAGACAAGCTAACTCAAGCTAACTCAAGCTAACTCAAGCTAACTCAAGCTAACTCAAGCTAGTTCAAGCTAACTCAAGCTAACTCAAGCTAACTCAAGCTAGCTAAAGCTAACTCAAGCTAACTCAAGCTAACTCAAGCTAACCCGAGCTAACTCAAGCTAACTCAAGGTAGCTAAAGCTAGTTCAAGCTAGCTCAAGCTAGCTAAAGCTAAGACAAGCTAACTCAAGCTAACTCAAGCTAACTCAAGCTAGTTCAAGCTAACTCAAGCTAGCTAAAGCTAACTCAAGCTAACTCAAGCTAACTCAAGCTAGCTCAAGCTAACTCAAGCTAGTTCAAGCTAACTCAAGCTAGCTAAAGCTAACTCAAGCTAACTCAAGCTAACTCAAGCTAACTCAAGCTAGCTAAAGCTAACTCAAGCTAACTCAAGCTAACCCGAGCTAACTCAAGCTAGCTCAAGCTAACCCAAGCTAGCTAAAGCTAACTCAAGCTAACTCAAGCTAATTCAAGCTAACTCAAGCTAACTCAAGCTAACTCAAGCTAACTCAAGCTAGCTTAAAGCTAACTCAAGCTAACTCAAGCTAACTCAAGCTAACCCGAGCTAACTCAAGCTAACTCAAGGTAGCTAAAGCTAGTTCAAGCTAACTCAAGCTAGCTAAAGCTAAGACAAGCTAACTCAAGCTAACTCAAGCTAACTCAAGCTAACTCAAGCTAACTCAAGCTAACTCAAGCTAGTTCAAGCTAACTCAAGCTAACTCAAGCTAACTCAAGCTAGCTAAAGCTAACTCAAGCTAACTCAAGCTAACTCAAGCTAACCCGAGCTAACTCAAGCTAACTCAAGGTAGCTAAAGCTAGTTCAAGCTAACTCAAGCTAGCTAAAAGCTAAGACAAGCTAACTCAAGCTAACTCAAGCTAACTCAAGCTAACTCAAGCTAACTAAAGCTAGTTCAAGCTAACTCAAGCTAGCTAAAGCTAACTCAAGCTAACTCAAGCTAACTCAAGCTAGCTCAAGCTAACTCAAGCTAGTTCAAGCTAACTCAAGCTAGCTAAAGCTAACTCAAGCTAACTCAAGCTAACTCAAGCTAACTCAAGCTAGCTAAAGCTAACTCAAGCTAACTCAAGCTAACCCGAGCTAACTCAAGCTAGCTCAAGCTAACCCAAGCTAGCTAAAGCTAACTCAAGCTAACTCAAGCTAATTCAAGCTAACTCAAGCTAACTCAAGCTAACTCAAGCTAACTCAAGCTAGCTAAAGCTAACTCAAGCTAACTCAAGCTAACTCAAGCTAACCCGAGCTAACTCAAGCTAACTCAAGGTAGCTAAAGCTAGTTCAAGCTAACTCAAGCTAGCTAAAGCTAAGACAAGCTAACTCAAGCTAACTCAAGCTAACTCAAGCTAACTCAAGCTAACTCAAGCTAGTTCAAGCTAACTTAATGAAGTTAACCCAAGCTAACTTGGGTTAATGAAGTCAAACTCAAGCTAACCCGAGCTAACTCAAGCTAACTCAAGCTAATTCAAGCTAACTCAAGCTAACTCAAGCTAATTCAAGCTAACTCAAGCTAATTCAAGCTAACTCAAGCTAGCTCAAGCTAACTCAAGCTAACCCAAGCTAACTTAAGCTAGCTTAAGCTAATTAA